>NW_020175831.1:86011-90420 GCF_003031525.2 Neophocaena asiaeorientalis asiaeorientalis | reverse complement strand
AAAAAAAAAAAAAAAAAAAAAAAAAAAAAAAAAGTCAGATACAAATTTGTGCAGGTGGTAGATGAATCCTTGGGTTAGGGGGATTACTTATAAAATAAACAAGACAGGGAATAAGGGACTGATTTATAAGTGATATCCTCAACCGAAGTGGAAGGAGGAGGAGGGGAACTAGGGAGAATGATCCCATGGGAGTTTAGAGTTTCACAAAAAGGGTATAGTCAAAGACTAAAATCTAGATTATTCTGTTATTAGTATAATTTGGTTTTGGTAGGATTTGGGGGTCACTTGAGTTCAGGGTCATTTGAGCTACTTAAAGAGAAGATTTAATTTTGAATTTTAGAATGCAGTTGGAAGCTCTCTTTTGTAAAATTTAGATCTGTGGCATTAACTGTCTAAATTCACGAATAGTCGGTGTGGCTCAAAAAATCATTTGTTTTGTAAACAGCAAAATATTCCTGTTTGAAAGTGCTGTTGTATCTATGTTTAATGGAATGATGTGTGCAAGTTCATGAGAGTAAAGCATTATGGTTCTGAGTATAGAGAAATAGGTTTATTTTGTCTGTGTTCATTGTTTCTCAAATTTTGATGAGCTATGTTTTCTATTAATTAAAAAAGAACAGGGCTTCCCTGGTGGCGCAGTGGTTGAGAGTCCGCCTGCCGATGCAGGGGACACGGGTTCGTGCCCCGGTCCGGGAAGATCCCACATGCCGCGGAGCGGCTGTGCCCGTGAGCCATGGCCGCTGAGCCTGCGCGTCCGGAGCCTGTGCTCCACAACGGGAGAGGCCACAACAGTGAGAGGCCCGCGTACCACAAAAAAAAAAAAAAAAAAAAAAAAAAGAACAATAATATTCACTAGGATTCTGCTTTTTCCTGTCACCGAAGTTCATAAAATTGGAGCAAAGCTATGAATTCTTATGTGTTAGACTGCTATAATTTTACAACCATCTGTCAAACTAATATTTTACTGTTGCTACCCTTACAACTGTCATTTCTTGATTTATGCCTTCTTTTACCTCTCTCACCCACACACTATCATTTAACCAAATTTGCTACATCAGAGGTACACAGTAGCAAAAGGAGACAATAGAAGCAATGAAGAGGGAGGTGAGGTGAGGACAACAGGAATGTCACAGGCTGTTTGTTATAAGCCTGACGAATTTCAAAATGAAGAGTTAATCTGGTTTGGTCTGTGCTTTGTGGCAAAGTAGATTTATCAAAAAACTGTTTTAAGGGACTTCCCTGGCTGTCCAGTGGTTAGGACTTGGCACTTTCACTGCTGTGGCCCCTGGTTCAATCCCTGGTTGGGAACTAAGATCCTGCAAGCTGCACGGTGGGGCCGAAAAAACCAAACCAGAACAAAACAAAAAACTGTTTTAAGTGAATGATTTTTCAAGATCTCTGTTTTTTTTTTTATAGATTTATTTATTTTATTTTATTTACTTTTGGCTGCGTTGGATCTTCGTTGCTGTGCACGGGCTCTCTCTAGTTGTGGCGAGCAGTGGCTACTCTTTGTTTTGTTGCGCGGGCTTCTCATCGTGGTGGCTTCTCTTGTTGTGGAGCACGGGCTCTAGGTGCGCGGTCTCAGTAGTTGTGGCACGTGGGCTCAGTAGTTGTGGCTTGTGGGCTCTAGAGCACAGGCTCAGTAGTTGTGGCAGACAGGCATGCTCCACAGCACGTGGGATCTTCCCGGACCAGGTCTCGAACCCGTGTCCCCTGCATTGGCAGGCGGATTCTTAACTACTGCACCACCAGGGAAGCCCTCTGTCTTTTTTTTAGTTGATAGATTTTCTGTTTTTCATTTACCGATGTATTCTGTGATAAAAGCAATACATGTTGAGACTGTACCGTTATATATGCTTGACCAAAAATGTATGGCAATGTAGAAACCAAATATTATTTTGATCCTGTTCTTTTTTTCATTATCACCAATGTAACAATGAAGATCATATCCCATATAAAATTATGAAAATGCATTTTTTCTATCTTGTTTATTTTACATTAGAAAGTAGGTGTAGAAGATGCTGCTGCTAATGTAAAGCAAAGAGTGATTCTTCCTTAGGATTTTTATGATAACATATAAATTTTTGATTGAAAGAAATGTGCTTTATTCAGTAAATATTTGTTTACATATTACGTATTTATTTACTTTTGGCAGTAACCTGTGGCTGAGAAGGGAATTAAGCAGGGCTTTTAGCAGGAGACTTTTCTATTTTGTTGAAATATGAGTTAGGACTATGTTTTCCAAAGTGTAGAATGTGTACCACAATATTACAGTTCTAATAAGATTATCAAGTATTGAAAGATGATAACACCTACTGAGGCCAAATGTGGAAAAGAAAGGTGCTCTCATACTGCATTTGTGGAAACAAAGACTCTTTGCAAAGCAGTTGGCAATGGTTTAAAATAAAAAGATACCACTTAAACAAGCAGTCCTACTTTTGGGATATTTATCCCAGAGAAATAAAAATACTCATAAGAATATATATGTACAAAGTTGTTAGTGGCAGCACTCAATTGTCCCTCAAAAAATAGAAAAAAAAAGGGGGGGACAAAATAAATGCTATCAAAGGGGAGCAGTAGAAAAATTATGAAATAACCATAACATGGAAAATTATACAGACACGAGAAAGAATGAGTTAGGCTTATTCCAGCTGATTTAGAGGGATTTCCAATGTACTATAAATGAGGAAAGAAAGATGTAAAAAAGTTTATGTAGAATGATTCTACTTTTCTAAACATTACTTCATATATGTTGTATGTATATTTAAACATATATATGTTTGATATAATTTAATGGGCATTAAGAAAGGTATGGAAGGATAGATAATGTTAACTTGGTTGGGGAAAGAATTCGGGGGAAATAAAAACAAAATTTCAATGTATATGTATTAAATTTTGAGCAAGTGAATAATTTAAAAAGTAAGAACTTAGTAATTCAGAACCTGAAGTTAAAAAAGGACTTTGCAGTGTAAATTGGGTTGTAGAACCCAGTAAGAGACACACAGAAGGAGATCTATAGTTTTCTTAGCCACACTGATTAACAGGTTTTCACCAGTTTTTCAGACTATAGGAATTGAAGATGGTAACATTTATCTTTAGTTTATAAAGTATTTGCCGTAAACTATGTAGAGTTCTTATTAATAAAAAAGTGTTAGGCATTAAGGGCATACTAGCAACATAGTGAAGACTTTATCCTTGAATCAGCTAGACAGATTAAAAAATAATTGAAAAGATGAAAAAATGTGTTATTAAATGCCATCTATGTTCTACTACCAATGAATACATTTTTAATTGTCTTCTATGTGATAGGCCAGTCATATGTGTGGTTCTACCTTTGTAGATAAGATAGAGGAGTTTAGTGAAGGTAGGACCTCACATTCTAGGTAAGGGTGAGACAGACAATAACAAAGCCCACACACTGAGAAACAAATAAACAAACCAAAACCAGCTACAGATTGTGACAAGTCCAATAAATGGAATGATGGAAAAGGTGATTGTTTTTCAAGATGGTGGCTAGCGAAGGCCCCTGAGGAAGTGATATTAGGGCTGAGAACTGAAAGGTAGGTATAGAGAGTTCCGCAAGTGCAAGGGCCTAGATGTTGATAGGGTTTGATATGTTCAACAAACAAAAATGAGGCCAGTGTGCCTGAAGCATCAGTGAGTGAAGGGGTGCGTGGCCAGTAAGAGATGAGGCTGAAGGAGCCCCACCAAGCAGGGCCTTGTTTGTAGGCCATGAAGAAGAGTTTGGATTCTTCTTATAAAGAGTGTCATGGAAACCGCTGAAGGTCCTTCACCTTGGAAGTGGAATGATTCAATTTATATTTTAAATACATTGTATTTAGATAGATCATATTGAAATGTAAGCTTTCTCATACATTTCTGTACTTTCTTGTGGATGACTGCCTTGAGTAGACTGTGATTCTTTCAGTTTAATTTCCTCCTGTCCACAGCATTCTTAGAATATCTTGAGCTGGGCCTTGGTTGACTCCTTTTCATCCAGGAGGCAAGAGTGTAGCTGGAACCTACATGGGCTTTGTAATCTAACCAGAACTTGAATCCTTATTTGATCCCTTTTTGCTATATGACCTTAGGTGTTTACATTACTTTTGGAGTCTGTTTCCTCATCTTTCTAAGAAAGAGTAACCATATCTAGCATGTAGGGATGTTATGAAAATAAATAAGGTAATGTGTAAATAGTGCCTGACACATGGAGAATCTAGTAAAGCTTAGTTCTTTGTCCCCTTCCTTTTCTTCTGAGGTGAGGACTTTTCTTTCCTGAAAAGGATCTCAGTCCCTTGTGTTCCCCAGGTAACTGTGCTGGACCTATAGAGTGACTAAGATGCTAGTAAGTGTTTATGATTATGTACATTTAATCAGTTAATTACTCACATTCTTTTTTTTTTTTTTTT
>NW_020175831.1:14457-85965 GCF_003031525.2 Neophocaena asiaeorientalis asiaeorientalis | reverse complement strand
TATTTCTCACATTTTTTTTTTTTTTTTTTTTGGACGTGTTGGGTCTTCGTTGTGGTGCGCAGGCTTTTCATTGCGGTGGCTTTTTTTGTTGCGGAGCACATGCTCTAGGTGCGCCGGCTTCAGTAGTTGTAGCGCACAGGCTTAGTTCCTCCACAGCCTGTGGGATTCCCAGACCAGGGCTCGAACCCATGTCCCCTGCATTGGCAGTCGGATTCTTAACCACTGCACCGCCAGGGAAGTCCTACTCACATTCTTGAGATATAAATCTGAAGATCTTCACAAATCCCCACATTCAGAAATACCACCGTAAAAGGTAATTTCTCACAAGTCTGTAGGTTCTGAGAAGGGGTAGAGCCATGGTCTTAAGACTGGGAGACTGTGGAAGATATATGCAGAGTTTTCTTTTGAACCTTCAGTTGTTCTTTCTGAATCAGAGAAGGAAAAATAGTCCAACCAAGAAATAACAAGACACAGATGTGAAAGAGAGACTTGTAATTCATTCTTTATGTGTGTAATTTTTAAAAAATCATCATCTCCCTGTTCTGTCCAGCTCTCTTTTACTTAGTGCTGCTGAAATTTCTGAAACATCGTTCACTGAAACCAGTGCCATGGCCAGTATTGGGCTTCTAGAACTGTGCTATTGTTTGCTTCCTATTATGTCTTAGGCAATGTTTTAAGTGTTTTATACAAATCATATGTAATCCTCAGAACAACTCTATAAAGTAGGTGCCATTAATATTCCCATTTTATAGATGAGAAAACTGAGCCCCAGAACAGTTAAGCAACCTCTCCAAGGTTGTATGGTAAATGGAAGAGACTTGCTTTATGTATGTTAATACAACATGCCTTTTTTACTTAATATTGTAGGGCAATACAGGTATGGTAGTAAGTGTAGAATCATCTCGTTTTTTTGTAACCTTTTAAAAAGTCTTTTTTATTATGGAAAATTTCAAACATATATGAATTTAAAGAAGGTAGCATAATGAATTGCTATGTACCCATCACTGATCTTCACCAACTATCATAGCTAATTTTGCCTCATCTATATTGCAGCTGCACTGGATTATTCTGAAGCAATTCCCAGACATCTTATCACTGCATGCATAAATACTTTAGTGTCTGTCTCTAAAAGATGATGACTCTGAAAAGCCAACCAAACCACAATACGTTGTCACACCTAAAATTTTTCCTTAACCACATGGATTTCCATTCATGTTGAAATTTCCATGCTTGTTTCATTTTTTTTTTAAGATAACTTTTTTTTTTTTTAATTTTAATTTTTGGCTGCATTGGGTCTTCGTTGCTGCCGCGTGGGGTTTCTCTAGTTGTGGCGAGCGGAGGCTGCTCTTCGTTGCAGTGCGCGGGCTTCTCATTGCGGTGGCTTCTCTTGTTGCAGAGCACAGGCTCTAGGTGAGTGGGCTTCAGTAGTTGTGGCACACAGGCTTCAGTAGTTGTGGCTCGCAGGCTCTAGAGCGCAAGCTCAGTAGTTGTGGCACACGGGCTTAGTTGCTCCACAGCATGTGGGATCTTCCCGGACCAGGGCTCGAACCCGTGTCTCCTGCATTGGCAGGTGGATTCTTAACCACTGCACCACCGGGGAAGTCCCTTGTTTGATTTTTTTAAAGTTGCTTTTTTAAAATCAGGACCCAAGCCAGGTTCCTACATTGCATTTTGTTGATCTGTCTTTGCCCCCTACCAGGATAAAGGGCCTTCTTTCTCTGTGGCAGAGATCTTGCTATTTAATCAAGGCTTACCAACAGTAAAGCATTCTGTACTCCTAGGAGCTGCACCTTGATTGTCAAACGTGATTTGCCCCGGCTTATAAGTGTATACGCTCCTTGTATGTTCCCATGGTTACTTAGACCAAGAGATTGAAGTATTTATTTTAAAAACAATGCAAATTAATTATTCAACTTAATCTGCCCTGAGAAGCATTCTAGTTCCAGTTATTGACTTGTCTGGGGTCATTATTTTATTTACAAGGTTTTCGGCCATTTTTAGGGGTTGTTTTGATAGACTTAGTTTATTATGGTAGCTTTAGTTGATTTCAGTGATTAACGAGAGTCTTACATCGCCTCATTCTATTAGAAATTGCATTGTTTAGTAGCTGACAGTAGGACTTGCTGTAATGGACAGTAAAAAATACATATATTAAAGCAAAAAGAGAATAGTACTTCATGAAGCAATCAGAGTGAGAAAGGAAGACTTCTGGAGAATTTTCTTTGCAAAATTAAATAGAAGGTTTTGTTTCTAGTATACGTGAAATATGCAACTGAAAGTGCTAATTAGATGTATAAAACTGCCTTTTCCTAATGCATTTGTAGATTTTAGTAAATATCAGAAAAATTTTGTGTCACTAATTAAAATCTCTGTTTAAAAAAAATTAATGTGGCTCAATAGAGTTGTTAAAATTTATGTGACCATATGTGTTAAAAATTATTTTTTCTCATTGAAATATTACTTATGATAGATGAATTCCACATTGTACTATTGTAACAGGGGTTGTGTTGCTGGATCTGTTGCCGTCTTTGCTTGTTGCATAGAGTGCTTGTGTAGTGAAAGGGCATGCATTCCTGACTAAATTTGGCTGCCATTAGGAGTAAGAGCAGTAATGATAGTGAAGGACAGCAAGAGGATTAGCTTCATATGCTCAGCTCTTGCCTTGGTACCTGTCTTTCTCCTCCACTGTTCATGTAATTCATTTTTCTATATGGGAAATGCTCTACGTGATATTTGTAGTTACTGAACTTTGTGACGTTGTCATTTGAGAATTACTGAAATCGCAAGGATGTTAAGATCTGAAAATGTCAGTGTATCTTAATTGGAGCAAAGTCATGGAGGAACAGTGTGTGTTTTGACTCATATTACAGCCACATGTTGGCTGAGCAGAGATGAAGCTGCCTAGACCAGTCAGGACTGATTTTCTGGTAAACCCAAGAATAGTGGAAGTCAACCCCAAAGAAACCTTGGTTTGGATAAAGGTGAGGAGTTAGAAGAGTAACTCCTTCATGTTCGAGCAGAAGCTGAAAAATTCAATACGCAAGAGGGAAACTGGGATCCTCTGCTTTTCTGTGTCTTCTAAGCATTTTAGAATAACTATGTCAATATGCATTAGCTTTACAATTTCCAAGTACTTTGGTGTTCAAGATCTCATTTTCTCCCTTAGAAAAATATCTATCTTTCTGTAACTTCTTGTTAAAGAGACTCTGAGAAGCTATGTGTTTGCTCAAGAAATCTCTACTAGTTAACAACCCAGGCTTAGTCTCTGTTTTCTGACCTTAGTTTCAGTGTCCATCATGCCATCCTCTCTGAGCAACTTGAGGGCTGGAACTAAGTTTTTCTGATCTCTACATCCGTAGTACCAGGCCTAATGCCCAGCACAAAGTTGGTGCTTGATCATGTTTTAAAAGTGAAAACAGGGGCTTCCCTGGTGGTGCAGTGGTTGAGAGTCTGCCTGCCGATGCAGGGGACACGGGTTCGTACCCCGGTCCGGGAAGATCCCATGTGCCGCGGAGCGGCTGGGCCCGTGAGCCATGGCCGCTGAGCCTGTGCCTCTGGAGCCTGTGCTCCGCAACGGGAGAGGCCACAACGGTGAGAGGCCCGCATACTGCAAAAAAAAAAAAAAAAATGAAAACAAAGTAACCTGAAAGATTTGATTTAAGCAGATTTTCGGCTTAATAAGTAGTGCTTCTAGATATATTACCTTGTTTTGGTATAACTGAAAAAAGAGAATTCTTTATCCTGACACACTGTATAATTTCTTTAAAAGTAACCAACTTTCTAGTCACAGCCTGTCAGAATTTTCCTTTATAATCTCTGGAAAATCTTTTAGAAATATCGAACATCAAATAAAATCTGTTTTTGAACTTAAACCATTTAAACAGGTAATTTAATATCATTTAGACTATTTGGGTTTACTCATTCATGTCATTGAATTTTAAGTTAACATTTTTTTTCCTTACTCAATGGAAATTTAGGGTTGTGTATAGACTCTACATAAAGTCTACTTTATAGTTAACCTGTGATGTAGGTTGCATACATTCTAAAGGTTACTTAAGGTTAAATTTGGTAAATTGCAAAGGAGTTACTGCTATCCAATTTACTACAGTCAAGTGAGGTCTTGATGTGTTGATCTGTAGGCTTGATAGGCAAAACATTTCTAGATAACATGATCTTATCACTTGGTGCTAGAGGTAGTTCAGTGCAAGTACAACATAAATCTGTATATGAAACCCTACTGTCTTTTATCAGCAATAATTTTGAATAAATGTATAAAGATTCTAATTTTTCATTAAGATCCATTTTCTTTCTCAAGCTTCAGAATGTCAAGGCTTTTTCAAACACATATGAACTATACTCAAAGTAAATTCGAATATTTCTGGAAATGTCAAAGCTATGTGCACTTTTACATTAAAATACTTGCGTTAGGTTAGGAAAAAGTTTAATCGAGAGAACAGACTACCTATTTTTATTCAGATACTGTCAGCTACTTCTTGTCTGTGTCTTTCATGTGTCCTTGACTTCTTGCCCAAGAGGGATTTATGACTGCTTAAGAAACATATTTGAAATGGCAAATGATTAACTCTAAAGTTATTTGGAGTATGGATATAATATTTGGTTAATTTCATTTAAAGTCATTTTAGTTCAGTCTTTGAAATGACAGGAACAAAATACGAATGATATTGTGGGACTTCCCTGGTGGCACAGTGGTTAAGAATCCGCCTGCCAATGAAGGGGACATGGGTTCAATCCCTGGTCTGGGAGGATCCCACATGCCACGGAGCAACTAAGCTGGTGAGCCACAACTGCTGAGCCCACGCACCACAACTACTGAAGCCTGTGCACCTAGAGCCCATGCTCTGCAACAAGAGAAGCTACCTCAGTGAGAAGCCGATGTACCGCAACTAGAGAAAGCCTGCCTGCAGCAATGAAGACCCAACACAGCCAAAAATAAATAAATTAATTAATTTTATAAAAACTTAAAAAAAAAAGAAATGATATTGTGAAACTACTAAATTAATATATTAAAATTTTAGCGTAAGTGTTAGCCTAGGAGATCCAAAACTTTTTTTAAATTGCTTTTTATCGTTTTTAGTGTAAACATGCAAGTCATTTTGGTTAGCAGAAAGAGAAGGTCTCAGTAAGGCCCTTAACCTTTTCCTATTTCTAGCTGTATGTGTTACTTTAGGCCATGTTTCTTTTTTTTTTTTTTGGTCTGTTTAAACATTATTATCCAGTCAATTAAAATAAGGTTGAAAGCAATGAAGTTATTTAAAATAAACAGGTCAGTCTTCTTTTAAAAAATACTTTTTGGTTTAAACGTATCACTTGTTTTTGAGGTACCTGCTTTTCTTTGTTAACATAATACCTAAAATGTTTTAGTCTCTTGACTGACTGTGAGTAGATTTCTAGTTTCAGTTCTAAATTCCCTCTTCTGTTTTGTCTGTTCAGGCAGCAGGCTCACTGACATTGCCAAGTAATTGTCTCTAATTTAGTGAGTTAATTAGTTAACTGTCTCCTGCAGAAGTCAAGTACTGACTCCTTGTAGGTGAGAAGACTTTTGGTTTTTTCCTCTGAGCTATGCACTTTATCTTTCAGTTAAAATCAAGTTAAAATAGACTAGGAGAGTTGGGGAAAACACTAGCAAAATACCTCAGGGTAAGTGATTCTCTGGCATCATTTATAACCTAAGATACTGGCAAAGCCTGTTCCAAGTACATGTCAACAAAAGCATTTGTTCTCCTTGTTGGCCACTGTGTCCTTGGTGATTTGTGCTAAGGCTGCTCTATTTCCTGATAGTTTTAAAGTCAAGAATGTTGTGAAATCCTGGTGATTCAGTAAGTGCAGTATACATTCTGTTTGTGTGTGTGTGTGTGTGTGTGTGTGTGTGTGTGTTTGTGTTCTGTGTATATAATGGTGATAGTCCTGGCAATCAAATTCAGGTATTAGTATTAGATATTAGGCACCTCCGTGACAAAAGAAATGAACAGTTAGTTGCTGTATTTTGTTAATACTAACTCTGAAATGTTTTCATATTGTTTCTTTTGAAAATTGACATCTGCTAATTAAAGAAAGCAACACTCAAATTGTGAAGTGAGAGAACAAAGATCACCGCAACCCATCTCTTGTATTTTCTTATTTTATATTTAGTTCTTAATTCTTTTAAATTTCTCATAAAAGTTGGCCCAGGATTCTTTGTCAGAGAATATGAGCATTTCTATGGTTCTTTATATATGACATGTATGTATATTTGTGTGTATGTACATATATATTGCTAAATCACTTTTTAAAAATTTATTAATTTATGGCTGTGTTGGGTCTTTGCTGCTGTACACAGGCTTTCTCTAGTTGTGGTGAGCAGGGACTACTCTTGGTTGCGGTGCGCGGGCTTCTCATTTTCGTGGCTTCTCTTGTTGTGGAGCATGGGCTCTAGGCGTACAGGCTTCAGTAGTGTGGCACATGGGCTCAGTAGTTGTGGCTCACAGGCTCTAGAGCACAAGCTTAGTAGTTGTGGCACACGGGCTTAGTTGCTCCGCAGCATGTGGGATCTTCCTGAGCCAGGGCTCGAACCTATGTCCCCCTGCATTGGCAGGTGGATTCTCAACCACTGTGCCACCAGGAAAGCCCTAAATCACTTTTTAAAAGGCCTGAATTTGAAAAAGCAAGGTGTATAGAACAATGTAAACAGTATGTTATCATTTGTGTAAAAAAGAAATGGATAAGAATATTCATACGTACATATTTGTATGTATATATATTGGCATATATATATATATCCTATATATAAAATTTACTTGTTTATGCACAGAACATCTCTGGAAGCATATGCAAGAAATTGATTGCCCCTGGAATGAGGAATTGAGTGACTGGGGACAGAGGTGGGAGGAAGACTTTTCATTGTATATCCTTTTGAATTTTGAATGGTATGAATTGACAGCATTAAAATCATAAATAAAAGAAAAAGCTGCTAACAGTGGGTGAAAGTCCCCATTGTTTTGCATTTTCACTCCCATTGCCTTGGTTCAGGCCTCAATCTCTTTTACCTGGATCGTTGCAGTAGCCACTGCTTGGTCTCCCTGCCCCCAGTCAGTTTCTCTTCTCCAGTCCATCTTTTACTTTGCCTCCAGAGAGAGCACAGGTCAGATCATGTCTCTCTCCTGTCGTAAAATTTTCAGTGGCTTCCCATGGCCAGGATAAAGTACAGACTATTCAATTTAGCATTCCAAGTCTTCCACTATCTGGTCTCAAACTGCCTTTCAGCTTCACTTTCTTCTACATATCTTTGTATACCCTCTCTTTGTTACCATTTCTTTCTCCAACTAACTCCTCCTCCCCCCAAAAAGAAATAAATATATGTTTTAAATTTCTGTATTTGTTTGCTTTTTTTTTTTTTTTAAGCCTGAAATACTTCTCTCCATTTGCAGTTGAAATTAAGTTTTACTCTCAAGGCCTATTCTAAACATTATTTTCTTTTCCTTCCCACCAATCCCTTCCCACCTATCCGCAAAATGAATCATTCTTTTTGGTTCCCAGTGTATGTTTCTCATACCTTTGGCACTCATTCTAGTTAGTTGTTGACTTGTCAGTCTCTTAAAATTCTATTTTTATACTTCCTTGTATTGATCCCTCTTTCCAGTTGCAGTAGTCTCCCTGACATTGTGCCTTTCCCCACTCCTGCCTGTCCTTAACTCTGGTGGTTTTCGTATCTTGGTAAACATGTCAGGGTATACATGTCAGTGTATAGCATAACAATGTTATGTTATACATTGAAGAACTTCAAGGAGGAGAAGAAGCAGTTGATTAGAATTAGTAGAATCCACTCACTATCACTATCAATGCCATTCAGTTTATTTTTTCTTTATCCTGTGTTTGCATGTGTATTGTTTTAAAATTCAAAGATTATTTAGTTTTCATTTTATAGATGCGTGTTTTATCTAGAGGCTTGGGAGGAGAATGGCATCGTTGAAGGACTCACAGCGAGTTAGTGGTAGAGCCAGGATATAAACCCAGGACCCTTTCAGGAATGACTTTTATAGCATGTAGAGAGAACATGACTTTATTTTGGGGTGATATTAGTTAGGTGCTTTTGGTAGTACCAGCTAGTAAAAATGTGTCCACCTTTGGGCTGCTTCTTGTGAAGGCTGATAGAGCATTTGTTGTGATAGCCTCTATGGTATTTTTCAGAGTACAACCAAGGAAATATTTAAAAATTTAACTCTCTCCTTATTGAAAGAGCTAGTGGCTTGGTTTAGACAGATTCACAAATGAGGACATTTGAAATGCTTAACCAAAAAGCAGACCAACCGTCCTTTGCTCTTATCCTTCTCATCCTCATCTTGTTTCCTAGAAGCAAGCTCTTGTAACTTTTCTAGCTATTCATTTTGATATTTCCCTTCATATTTCTATACTGCTGTTTCTAGACACTATTGACTTTCTTTTATAGCAGATGAGGACTTAGCTGCTTTATACTACTTCCTCCCCCATTCTTCTCCCTCCATTCTTATGAGCATATTTGTGATTGTTATTAAATTAATGTTTGGTATCTACATTATTATGACTAAGTTCTGTTTATTTTCAGCCAAGTCATGTATTATAATATTTTCTATTTTTATACAAAAGAAGTACTTATTCATAATTTAATGTTTTTATAGAGTTAAAAATTACCTAACTTTTCATTTACTTAGTGATTTGTGTACCTAATACTAATTCATTAACAAATGTTTAGAGTGCCCTCCATGTGCCAGGTATTATTCTTGGTGCTTGGGGATACATCAGTGAACAAACTAGACAAAAATTCCTTCTTTTGTGTTATTTACATTCTAGTTGGGAGATACAGTAAACATAATAAAGAAGTGAAATATATAGTATGTTAGAAGGTGATAGGTGCCAGGGGGAAAAAAAGCAGAGCACCCTGGGGGAATTGGGAATATGATATAGGCATGGGTGGTGATGCGAAATAGGCTGATGAAGAGTAGGTCTCATTGAGAGGAGGGCATTTGCGTAAAGATTTAAGCTCCTCCCTATGTTATTTTCCACGTACCAAATGCCTTGGATACCCTGACATTACAGTTTCCCTAGTGGCTTGCCCTCTTGGAGCCCTCTGTCTGCCCCAGCCAGGAATGGCACTCCAGAGACCTGCAGCACAAATGTTGTACTGGGATTTCCCTTGGCCACTTTACTGGGTTTGATTATCTGTTTCCTGGATCCCCTGTCTTTCTCTTACTTGGTCCATGCTCTCTCTTTTTTTTTTTTTTTTTGGTACGCGGGCCTCTCAGTGCTGTGGCCTCTCCCATTGCGGAGCACAGGCTCCGGACGCGCGGGCTCAGCGGCCACGGCTCACGGGCCCAGCCGCTCCGCGGCATGTGGCATCTTCCCAGACCGGGGCACGAACCCATGTCCCCTGCATTGGCAGGCGGACTCTCAACCACTGTGCCACCAGGGAACCCCCATGCTCTCTTTTTGATGGAGCGAATTATCATAGCTTCCTGAGAAAAAGGGTACATAAAGGGAGAAAAAAAACCTTGAGAACCTGGATATCTCAAAGTACTTTTAACCTACTCTTACAATTGGTTGAAAGTTTGACTCAGTTTAGAATTCTAGGTGAGAAATCATTTCTCTTAGAATTTTCAGTGCCTTACTGCAATGTCTTCAAGCTTCTACTGTTTCTGTTGGGAAACATTGAGGCCCATGATTCATAATTCTTTATATATGACCTATTTTTTCTCTCTGAAAACTTTTAAGATTTTCTCTTTATCCTGATGTTCTGCAATTTTATGATGATGGGCCTGGCTCTGGTGTGGGTTTTTGTTTTGTTTGTTTGAATTTATCGTGCTTGGCACTAGTGGGCCCTTGTATTCCTCAATCCTGGCAAATTTTCTGATGTTACTACTTTGATAGTTGACCGAAGTAGCTAAATTGATCAACTACAACCCAAAGATGAAGGCTTTGGTTGGTCATGTTTGGTCACACCATAGTACATAAAACCCTGAATGTATAAAGAGGCATTTATATGATAGGCAGGTATTATTATTATTTTATTCTCTAAAATTATTGACATAAAAGGCAGAATGTTTTTGTTTTTTCTCACTCCTGGAACTTAGAATGAGTACCTATGATGGCAGGTCTTGTTTGCTATGCTGTTGTCATTCAAGGTTTGGCAGGTTGTGTCCCCATCCCCACCCCCCGACTCTTGCAGGCAGGATGTCTCCAGATGTTATCTTCTCACTTTCCATCTTGCTCACTTGGCTGCCTTTTCACCTTTCTTCGTCTTTCTCATATTTTTTCATATATATCTACACATACATTTGATTGACATAAAAGTCATTACATAAAATCTACCATTTTAAAGTATGCAAGTCAGTGTTTTTTAGTTTATTTACAATGTTGTATGACTATCACCAGTATCTAATTCCAGACAATTTTTATCACCCCCAAAGAAAAACCCCCTACATAAAGTGGTTACTCTCCATTCACCCCTCCTCCTAGTTCCTGGCAACTACTCTTTTCTCTGAAGCTCTGAATTTGCCTGTTGTGGACATTTCATATCAATGGGATCATGTGGTTTGTGGCATTTTGTGTGTTTTCTTTACCTTATAATATTTTCAAGGTTCATCCATATTGTAGCATGTATCAGTACCTTACTGATGTTCTTAACTCAGGCTCTGGGTGTTTGTTTTTTGACCATACAGAGAAAAATCTGCATTTATTATTCTTATTTTGATTATGATACTGGCCTTTAATTTACCTTTTCAGAAAACATTTGTTGGCTACGAAATGATATTGAATACTTTTAATTGTAAGTATACATTATTTATTTTTTAGTATGCCACTACTGAGGTCAATGGAGAACATTACATGACCCCGGAAGACTTTGTCCAGCGCTATCTTGGACTGTATAATGATCCAAATAGCAATCCGAAGATCGTGCAGCTCTTGGCAGGAGTAGCTGATCAAACTAAGGACGGGTAAGAACCTTTATGCACTTTTTAAAAAAACTAATGTTCTTCCATATTATATTAAAAAATAGGAAAACCATGAATTTACCCATGACCATCTGGAATTTTAATATTAATAAACCATATCTTTTCTTAGAAGTTTATAAAAACTGTTATTTAGTGCCATTATCAAATATACTAGCATTTCTTTCTTTTTTTTCTTTTTTTGAAAAAAAATTACATGCAAAAGCCGTATTTTATATTGAATAATCTGAGCAGAATGGTTTTCAGGTAACTAAGTGTCTTTCATTCATTCATTCATTCAGTAAATATTGAGTACCTACTATATTTTAAGCAGTGTTCTAAGTACTAGAATTCCATCAGTGAATAAATCATAGAAAACCAATAAACAAAATTTTAAAGTAAATTATAACGTTAGGTGGTTATAACTGCTATGAAGAAAAATAAATCAGGGAAGAATTTAGAGAGTGGTATTTATTCATTTATCTGTGTACTCATTTATCTGACAAATATTTATTGAACAACCACCATTTGCCAGGCACTGTTGGACGTTAGAAATACAAACAAATTAAATGAGGTTCCTGACCGTAAGAAGAAGCTCATGGCTTAGTGAGAAAGAGGATGAGTAAACAAAGAAAAAAAGTAATACTTTGGGAATAAGGTGTTATAGTAGAACCATATGAAACATACAAAGGACACCTAAGAAAGCATGGTTAACTATGTTTTGGGTGGTCAGGAGAGCATCTTAGAAGAAGTGATGCTTGAGTGAAATCTGGCAAGACAAAAAGGAGCTTGCTGGTGGTTGGACAAATAGGGAGGAGAATTCCAGGAAAGGGAACAACAGTGGCATGAAACATCAAGGGCCACTTGCATGTCTCTGCTGCATACACATTGAGGAGGTTGTGTTATAAGTACTTCGGTGGGGCTGTGGCATTACTTTGTTGTTGTCAGAGTAGCGGTTGGAGTGCAGCTGGGGACCTCATGTGCTAAGCTTTGCCTGTATCCTGTAGGCTTGTGACTCTCAGGTTTGGAGGTATTTTTAGCCTGGCAGTGTATACATGTGTGCAGTCACAGAAGTTACAAGGTGCATCTTACTAGAGTGTCAGTTTACTCAAATCAAGGGGAAACAGCATTTTTATATTAAAATCAAGTATGACTGTATTATGGAGGGAATGGAATATTTATATGCCTTGCTTTGTGAGTTCCAAGCTACAGCCCCAGGCCTCCAAGGGCCCAGTTTCTTTATCCTACCTGTAGAGGTGCTTGTGTGAAGAACTTTGAAAAACGAGGCAAAACTAGTTTTAAGTCTTTAAACCTTATTTCTGTTATTACAAATACGATCAGATTTTAGAAAAATGGAAGGTTAGAGTAGGACAAGACTTGCATGCAGTGAAATTCGTTTAGAAGGCTGTTGTAATAGTTAAAGTAGAAGTGTTGGTTTCTAAGTTCTTTGAATCCTGGGTTATTGTATTCATTTGTATTTTCTCATAGAATCTAGCACAGTGCATGAAAATTACTATGAGTACTTTATATCTTGGAAAGATTTTGTATAATTTATCAATGGCAGATATCGGGGAACTTGTATACATTTTGTGCCTGGTCTCTTAAAAAAAGTCAAATGAACTGCTGAGTTACTGTGGACCATTCAGTCATTGGCTCTCTCAATAGTGATTAGACAGTAAGGCATATAAAAATTAATCATATAATCAGAATTCCTTCTTCAAATTTATTAAAGCTCTTTTAGAAACTTTTATTAGAGTATTTATTGTCATTAATTTGGCCTGAGACTTGCTTTCAGATATCCATATCTTTTCAGATGCTTCCTTTTGTGACTGTCTGCTCTGATCCATCCTACTTGTCTATCTTATTTGAAGCTTCATGTGGTTCTGCCAGAATCAGTTGTGTTGTTAAAGTGTGGTCAAGTGTAATCAAGTGTTTAAGTTGCCAGAGTGGGATAGATCAAAAATGGGTTTGGCTAGTAAAGAATCTAATACTGTTGAATAGTGTTTACTTAAAAAAAAAAAATCAAAAACTGTTTCTCTTTTGAAAAGGTAAATCTGTTCTATTTCAAATTTTAAAAACATCTTAAACTTCCTTTTTCCTCTCTCTCCTTGGAATAAATCAGATTGAGATTGGGTAGGAAATCTGATTCATAGGGTTAGGTCATAAAAATTATAAATATATGATAAATATATGTTTATGAAACATAGATTATTTCTAAAAGAAGAGAAAGGTGGACTTTTCTAGAAACAGTGATTCCTTTTTTCATTAATTAATTTTTTGGCTGCATTGGCTCTTCATTGCTGCACATGGGCTTTTTCTAGTTGCAGCGAGCGGGGGCTACTCTTTTTTGCGGTGCGCCGGCTTCTCATTGTGGTGGCTTCTTTTGTTGCGGAGCACGGGCTCTAGGTGCGCAGGCTTCAGTTGTTGCAGCACGCAGGCTCAGTAGTTGTGGCCTGTGGGCTCTAGAGCACAGGCTCAGTAGTTGTGGCACACGGGCTTAGTTGCTCTGCAGCATGTTGGATCCTCCCGGGCCAGGGCTCGAACCCGTGTCCCCTGCATCGGCAGGCGGATTCTTATCCACTGCGGCACCAGGGAAGCCCTAGAAACACAGTGATTCTTAACCTCCCGTTCTTGGATAGTCTTCAGAGTTTCCTGAACTTGCTGAAATATAATGCGAAATGAGTGAATTTTTATCTGCATTTTTCTGGGGAGAAATCACACGTTTTTCAAAAGGGTCTATGACTTCAAAAAGGTTATGAAGAACCTAGGGGCAAGACGGAAATAAAGACACAGACCTACTAGAGAATGGACTTGAGGATACGGGGAGGGGGAAGGGTAAGCTGGGACAAAGTGAGAGAGTGGCATGGACATATATACACTACCAAATGTAAAATAGATAGCTAGTGGGAAGCAGCCACATAGCACAGGGAGATCAGCTTGGTGCTTTGTGACCACCTAGAGGGGTGGGATAGGGAGGGTGGGAGGGAGGGAGACACAAGAGGGAAGATGTATGGGGACATATGTATATGTATAACTGATTCACTTTGTTATAAAGCAGAAACTAACACACCATTGTAAAGCAATTATACTCCAGTAAAGATGTTAAAAAAAAGTTAAATATCATTGTTAAAGTTTCTTTAATACTTTTAAGAAAATCAGAGGCTTTGATAATGTTTAACTTATTCCAAGTAGCCAACCCTTCCTCATTTAACATTTAAGGAAAATGAGCTCCAGAGAGGTTGATTGACTTCCCCAATAACACAAGATTAAGTTCTCTTAATTAAAAAAAACTATATTTTCCCCATTGTTCTGTTTCCCGCCCCTTTACCCTGGGCAATGATGAAAAGTTAGAATAGTTCAGTTGGTCCATCTTTTTTCCAGCTCCAAGAGGTATTCCTTGATTCTATTATACTTTTTGATGATGAGTCCTATAGATATATAACTTGAAATAGAATCACATAATATTGTTTATAATTACCCTAGACCAAATCTCAGTTAATACAACTAGCATAAACAAGTTTGAGTGATTTAGTTAAGTGTATCGGAAAAGGAGGTTTGGGAGTGGTCAAATGTGGCCCCATGCTCTGCCCTTACCCTCCATGTTTTCTTAGCATGTAAACTGCCCCCTTTCTCTTCTTCCCTGCTCCCTTTCCTCCAACAGATAGTAAAATAAGCAGGAGTGTTTTGATGCAGGTGCTTGCTATGGAGAGCCATGTAGAAACAGCATTGTATAGTATAAATAGCATGATGGGTTGTCTAAAAGTAAAAGCCATTAGCCAAGCATTATTTGTGAGATTGTGGCCTAAACTTTGAAGTTCTGGCTGTATAATGAAAAGCAAAATGATTTTGTGCATTAATTGCAGATCTCAGGGAACCATTATTGTGTGATTTAATCTAAAATATTTAGACAGTTTCTTGTTTGAAACTGTAACTTCTAGAACCATAGTTTCTATATTTAGCTCTAGTCAGAATTTCATCAGGAGGCCCTATTCTCCTATAATGTGGAAAACTCTAGTTTTCCTTCCTTTCTTTTTCACAAGTGTTTTCCTTTAATATTCTACATGCATATAGAAAAACGTTTAATGAGGAAATCTTGGTTGTTTTAAAAATTACAAAATTATCATATTAATGTTGTAAAATTTTATTAGTTTCCATTCAGTAAATTAAAAAGGATCTCTTTAGGAAAATTTTAAAACATCAAATTAATAAAATATATTATTTCAGAGTTATAAAATGAATACATGTTCTTTGAAAAAAGTCAAACAGCAGGTAGGGTAAAAAGTGAAGGTGCCCCCTCATCCTTGTTAAAAGAAAACAAACTATGGGCTCCCCTGGTGGCGCAGTGGTTAAGAATCCGCCTGCCAATGCAGGGGACATGGGTTTGAGCCCTGGTCCAGGAAGATCCCACATGCTGTGGAGCAGCTAAGCCCGTGCGCCACAACTACTGAGCCTGCGCTCTAGAGCCCGGGAGCCACAACTACTGAAGCCCACGTGCCTAGAGCCCGTGCTCCACTACAAGAGAAGCCACCGCAATGAGAAGCCCATGCACCACAATGAAGACAACAGCAACTAGAGAAAAGTCCACGCGCAGCAAAGAAGACCCAATGCAGCCAAAAATAAATTAAAAAAAAAAAGAAAAGGAAACAAACTATTTATCAAAGTGTGAAGTAAGCAATGGTTTCTTCACTCCACAGATAGTGGCTTGTGGTTTGCCTTAGTTTTGCTGAAGTCTTGATCGGATTCTTTTATAGATAGGAGAATCATGGCAGAATAAAGGAAAAAGAGCTTTAAAAATTATTCTGGAACATGTTTGCTTTATGTTGCCAGATAAGCAGACTGTTTCTTGCTTTCTGAAAAGTATTGTTACATTACAATGTGGTATAAAATGCCTGTGGACTAAAAATAGATAAGGAGCATATCAGAGAGAATAAGTGGCCTATCCCCATTTCCTCCCAATATTTTATTATGAAAAATTTCAAACATTCAGGAAAGTTGAAAGAATTTTACAGTGAATACCCCATATACCCACCACATGTATTCTACCATTAACATCTTTCTCTACTTCTTTTCATGTATCTATCGTCTATCTTTACGTCAGTCCATCTTTTTTTTTTTACACATTTCAAGTAAATTGCAGACATTGATACACTTCTTAAATATTTCAGCATGCATATTATTAACTAGATTTTAATATTTGTTTTGAGGTTTTTTTCTTTAGATGTAACATTTACACACAGTGAAAAATATAAATATTAAAGGTACATTTCCTGAGTTTTGACAAACGTGCACACCTGGGAAACCCCATGTGACTTATTTTTTTTTATTGTATTAAAATATATATAACATAAAATTTACCATTTTAGCCATTTTTAAGTGTACAGTGCAGTGGCATTAAGTACATTCACATTGTTGTGCTATCGTCACCGCTGTTCATCTCCAGAACTTTTTCATCATCCCTACTGAAACTTCATATCCATTAAACAAGTCCCCATTCTCCCCCAACACCCAGTTCCTGGTAACCACTATTCTACTTTCTGTCTCTATGAATTTGTTCTAGGTACTTCACATCAGTGAAGTGAAGTGAAATACAATATTTGCTCTTTTGCATCTGGCTTATTTCACTTAGCATAATGTTTTAAAGATTCATTCACGTTGCAGGATGTATCAGAATTTCATTCCTTTTTAAGGGTGAATAATATGAAATGACTTATTTTTAAGTTGCTTTTGTGTTTCTTAATTGACTTTTCTTTCTTTAAATAAATCATTGTATAACAAAGGTAACTCTGAGTATTGAGGGTTGGCTGAATATTATAATAATGTTCTACTTGCTATAGGTACCAGATACCCTTTCTATTTTTCAACTATAACTTTAAATTTGGGATTGGAGGGCAGGATGGTGAACACTGGATTGAAGGCAGGAGTTGAGTCTTCAACGTGGCCCACTGGGTTGCTGAATGTCTTTGAACAGATCACTTCTTCAGATTTTCTAAGGGTCCTTCTGACTCTAAATTTCATGAATATATGATTTGCCTTTTTGAATATACTGGTAGATAAAAATGTAGATATTTAATAAAGTCCATAGAATTTATATTTTAAACAAAATGGTACTTAGTTGGAAATCTACGCTGCAAGAGTCTCAAATCTGCAGGGGCAGGTGTAGATAACTGGCAAGCCCTGGTCTCTCTGAAGAAGGCAGCTTCTGCTAGGCTCCAGGAAGCTGGTGCTGCTTGGAACCAGAAACCTGTTGCCCAAGTTCATAATTTATCAAGAGAAACCAGAAAACTGGATAGTTTTGTGAAATCTTAGGATTTCCTCATGTTGGCAACAAACCTAACTAAAAACATAATGCTTTACATGCTAAAGAAAACATATGTGTGGGCCAAATTCAGTCTTGCCAGCCAACCATTTATGACCTTTGCTAGTTAAGAAAAAGGTCTTTGACCTCTTCTCATAAATACAGAAGGTTTTACTACTGAGCATGAAATATGCTTTAAAGCTACATATTCTGTATTTCAGGGTAATTGTATTTTTGATGTCTAATTCCCGAGGCTTGTTTTGGAAAAACCAAGATGCTGGGCATTGTTCTTCCCTCCTATAATCAGCCTAGCTACTTTTAATTTTTATTTTTAAAATTAATGTTATGAGCAGAAGAAATAATGCTAATTCTTTATTATAAATATAAAAATTTCAAATGTTTCTGAATTACATAATGTAGAAAGTGAAAGTCTACTCTAACTCATTTCCTAGATCACTATTGTATTTGTGTTATACATTCTCATTGATCTTTAGTTTTGTTCAGGGCTTAAAACCACATATTGCTCATTGCTTTTTAGGAGTGTGTGCACAGTCATGATGATACCTGATATATTGTTACTTCTTTGTTTTTTACTACCCTAAAATTTGTGTACTGATAATCATACTTTTGAGTTTTACTATATTTTTTAGTAATGCATAAGGTGTGTTATGACATGTGGCCTGATAAACAGTTTCGATTGTTCCTCCCAGGATTCATTAGGCACTCAAGCTCCTAATTTCACCAAGGATTCTTCAGCGTGGGCACAGTGAGGGCATAGTCTTCAGTGCCCTGAATACTACCACCACAAAGCCTTTCTTTCCCTCAAAAAAGGGCAAAGGCATAGAGTACATCGTTGCTTTGGATATAATGTAATCTGTGTAATTTGAACATACTTCAAAGTGTTTTAAGTAATAGAAAATGTAATTTTGAATGTAAAATACGTCTTAGATGAATGAGGGCATAAAATGAAAAGTAAAATGTAGTCACTTTCTTAATACTGTGTTGGAAAACAGGTATCTCTAAAAAGTCATGTGTTCTAAATTGGGTTTATTCAAGAAGATTTATGAGTTCCTACCCTGAATCAAGCCTGTGCTCTGACAGGCCTACCTTCTAACGGGGAATTGGACTTTAAACAATGAGTTACATAATTACTTTAACAAGAATTCTGTGAGGGGTGCTAAAAAAGTACAGTACTGCTGTAAGGTGTGAAGGGGATGTGAAGTCATCTGGGGACTTTAAGATGATTCTCTTGAGGAAATGATATTTGAGATGTGTGAAGGGGATGTGAAGTCATCTGGGGACTTTAAGATGATTCTCTTGAGGAAATGATATTTGAGATGTGTGAAGGGGATGTGAAGTCATCTGGGGACTTTAAGATGATTCTCTTGAGGAAATGATATTTGAGATGAGCTATGTAAAGACTGGGGTCAGGGCTTCCCTGGTGGCGCAGTAGTTGAGAATCTGCCTGCCAATGCAGGGGACATGGGTTCGAGCCCTGGTCTGGGAAGATCCCACATGCCACAGAGCAACTGGGCCCGTGAGCCGCAACTACTGAGCCTGTGCTCCGCAACAAGAGAGGCCGTGATAGTGAGAGGCCCGTGCACCGCGATGAAGAGTGGCCCCCGCTTGCCGCAACTAGAGAAAGCTGTCGCACAGAAACGAAGACCCAACACAGCCAAAAATAAATATAAAAAAAAAAAAAAAAAAAAAAAAAAAAAAAAAAAAAAGACTGGGTGGAAATTTAATGGACAGAAGTTTGGAGATGGTGGGATCATTCCAAGGAAAATGAATTGCTGAATGATGGACCTGAGTGGAAGGAGCATGGATTGTTTTAGGAGCTTAAAATGAGTGGCCTGGAGTGCAGAGAGCAGGGAAGAGATACGGAGAAGTCAGATCCTGTGGGCCTAGAAGCTACATTAAGAATTAGGTCTGTTCCTTTGGATAGTGTGACTATAAATGTATTGTCCAAATCAGCCCATTTGAGAGTAGAATGTGGCACTACTGGTGTGTGTGTGTATAATTACTTGGATATATACTGTTATATGTATTTCTTGGATATATACTGTCACTTGGATACTAGTCACTATCAGTAGCAGCAACATGGTATGAAATATTTGCAACAAGATTTGTTGTGGAAGATGACTCTAAACTAGCATATGCCTACTCCATAAGATCACTGAAGGCAATTTCAGTGTAGTTTTGGCCACTGGCTAATTTCACAACCTTGAGTATTATAGGATGAAATAAGTTAGTTTTCTTCCTTTTGGTTTTGAATTTTCCTTTAAAAATTTTATTATTGACATTTCAAACATATATAAAACAAAGAGTAGTATAATAAATGCAATATACTCATTGCCCACTTTTTTTGAGGTTAGTTTGTGCTTTTATTTGCCAGTATAATTTAACCACAGTGGCCTGCAAACTTTTTTGATCTAAAAAGTACATTTTACATCACAATCCAACAAACACACACACATATATAATATGTATACATATATAAAAGTGTAACAAAAGTTTTGCCAAAAATGTCTACCCTGAGTGTTAATTCTTTTTTAAGACTTTTTTTTTTTAACCAAGAATGAACTGCACTGACACATCATAATCACCAAGGTCCCCAGTTCATCTTAGGGTTCACTTTAATGAAGTAAATATACCCACTTTTAATAATTATTACGATAATTATTAAATTTGTTTCACTTATACCTCCATCCATTCCTCCATCCTCTGGAGTATATATTTTTTTTTTTTTTTTGCGGTACACGGGCCTCTCACTGTTGTGGCCTCTCCCATTGTGCAGCACAGGCTCCGGACACGCAGGCTCAGCGGCCATGGCTCACGGGCCCAGCTGCTCCACGGCATGTGGGATCCTCCCGGACCGGGGCACGAACCCGCGTCCCCTGCATTGGCAGGCAGATTCTCAACCACTGCGCCACCAGGGAAGCCCCTCTGGAGTATTTTGAAGCAAATTCCAGGTGACATATTTCATCTGTAAATATCTCAGTGTGTATTTCTAGAAAATAAGAAAAATTACCAAAAACAAAACAAAACCTCCTCAAAAGCATTGATGTCTTAATATCATCAAGCATTTGTGTTGTAACAGTATTTCCATTTCCTGATTTTCTTATAAACTAAAAAAAAAATTTTTTTACTTTGCTTTAATCAGAATCCAAATAAGAGCTGTATCTTTGTAATTAATTGCTACATCTCTTAGGTCTTTAATGAGGTTCTCCTCCATATCTTCTTTAAAAGTTCTTTTTTTTTTAAAATTTTTTTTTTTTTTTTTTTTTTTTGCATATACAGAATGTTCACTCTGTAGTTTCCCACAGTCTGCATTTTTGCTGATTGTGTTTCTGTGGTAATGTTTAATTTGAGATGTTCCTTTGTCCTTTGTATTTTTCTGTAAATTGTTGATTACATCTAAAGTGGTTCTCGGTGGGGCAGGTGCTATTGGCATCTAGTGGGCAGAGGCCAGTGATGCTGCTAATCATGATAGAATGCACAGGAGGCCCCCACAGCAAAGAGTTATCCAGCTTCAAATGGCACGATTGAGGGCCAAGCTTTAGAAACTCTGATCTAGAGACTTGATCAGATTCAGGTTCAATTATTTTCAGTCTAGTCTCTTTCTTCTTGCCATGTTAGAGGCTATTGATTATTGCCCAGGTCCATTAATGAGTTAAGGGTTTACAAAACGGTAACATTCTATTATTCGTTCTTTCTTTCTTATCTGGAATACCACTATAAAGAGACACTTCCCTTCATCAGTTATTTGGTTACCCTGAGCTACAATTCATACTGTAAAGGCAGGTTACCAGCCAATAATATTTTATATTTTATTCCAGGTTGATCTCCTATCAAGAGTTTTTGGCATTTGAATCTGTTTTATGTGCTCCAGATTCCATGTTCATAGTGGCTTTCCAATTGTTTGACAAGAGTGGAAATGGAGAGGTGACATTTGGTAAGAAAAAAAAAAGATTATATGTTTAAGTGAAGTTAGTGAGGCTGGTTCAGTTTTTAATTGCTAAATTTAGTAACTGCATATAGATTGCTGCTTATTTTAAGAGCTAGTCAAAAAATGAAGTATTAATTTCCTAAAAGGATATACATAGATAAAATTAAAATGGCTTTATTTTCTTTTAAGCATTAGACTATTGCAAAAAATTAAGGAATTTAGGAATGTTGTTACATCAACTCATTGACTCTCTGACACTTTCACATTCCTAAAGTAGGTGGTGTAAAATTATCTTGTTCTGGGCCAGCCTGGGCAACATTTTTTATGAAACAGACTGAACAACGTGGAGTAATCATCTCATACCTTCAGGAATTTTTGGGTAGAGAGTTCAGAGCTTCTCTGGAGCATCTTTGGAAAATTGCTGCTATGTCATTTTAACACCTAAGAATGGAACTGAAGGAGGGACTTAAGGCAAGAATAGTTAGCATTCTCTGAACCCCCATTTTAGATTTTTGGTTTTAGGCAAAAAGACTAGAATATTAAAGTTGCCATTTGAATTGGATGTAGAAATCAATTTAAATCCTTTGGTAGGCACATAATCTAGCACATTGTGGATGTCTCAAAGCATACAAGCTAGGATTTCTATCTATAGCCATGTATTAGTTTTTTGAAGAGGCTTACTTGCAGAAATTAGTATGTGTTTAGTAAGAGTATCAGCTAATTTTTTCCTGCAAGAGGCTTTTCAATAAAAATAATGTAGTGTTATCAAGGACCTACAGCACTCCTCCCTTTTTTTTTTAATATTTGGATTTTTTTTATTGTGGTAAAACAACACCTAACATAAACCTTAGCATCTTAACCATTTGTAAGCGTACAGTTCAGTAGTGTTAAGTATATTCACACTGTAATGAAACAGGTCTCCAGAACTTTTTCATCTTGTAAACCTCAACTTGAACCCCTTTAGTGGCGTGAATTGGAATCAATATGTGGTAGGGAAACTCTTGAAAATCAGGCTTCCCCTGAGCCACAGCACTAAATATTTATTCACTGTAGTGTTGGTTGTAAAACAAATATCCTCTAGTTAAACCCAGAGGAAGATGTATCGCTGCTATGGTGAGAATGGTGAGAAAATACAGGTATTTGAAAGGACCAGTGCGCCTTTGCTGTCATCTTAGTGGGCACATGTTCTAGCTTGGCATTGATTGTTTCCTTCTTTCTGCCCACTGACCCAGTTGTCTTCTGTTATCAGAAGATTTTCCCAAATAAATACCTATGCAGAGCTCTTTAGGTGTCTGTGTTTATCTTGGCATTCTCTCTGCTTTGGAGCAAGCTCTGGCCATTCTGCCTCCTAAAGAATGTTGATTTTCCTCAGAAACACCCAGATTTTATAGTTTAAAGCATAAAGCCTTTATCATCTCATCATTCAGCATTAACCCTGTACTGCTGAGAATGCTGCATTTTCTATAAGTATCACACATGCTCATATACCTTATTTCCAAATGTGATGCACAGATGCTTGGGAAATAACTTGATATGAATATCTGCCTTAGTGACAGTATACCCGTGCTTCTGTCATGTGTCCATTTCTTAAGAATTAGATTTCCCAAAACCAATTTCTATTTTTTTTGGTCCCCTTTACCTTGGTATCATGATTCTTTGTGTCTCCTCCATTTGATTGCTTTTTCCAATTTCTATTTTAAAAATAAGTCACTCAAGTCAGTTTATTCAACAGACTAACAATAGAGACTCATGCCATTGTTGATTAGCAGATTAAAATGTGTAGGAAGTAGCTGAATGGTTTATACACACATTATTTCATGCAAATGAAAGCTTGTAGTTATTAGACTCCAACTTTAGTGTTTTATAGATCTTTTGTTTTTCCCTCAGACTATGATTTATGAGTTAAAATTTCAAGAAAATATAATTAGGATTAAAAGCAGAACAAATCAGTTTTAGTTTTTATAGCACCTGTTCTGAACTGAAGAGCATATAAACCCTCCAGAATCCTTCATTCTGCTGCTCCATAATCTAGAGTTAGGAAGATTCTTATGGAATGAGAAAAAAATGAGCTCCCTTTCGACATTGTTCCTGTGGTCCCTGGCTAACTGGATGGTTCTCTTGAGGGTGCTCACCTATTTGCTGGGGACCTTGACCATTTCCCCTCCCTGCCCTACATCCCGAATTCTGAGGATTCATTTTTAGACAAACTTTCTTAACTAAAATGAAAAAAATCATAATGAAGGAGAAAATTTTTAATTTTATATTCTTAAGAAAAGAAGAAAAGCATTGAAACTGTTACAGATGCCATTTAACAAAATTTCTAAGGCCCACTCATTTCAGGCTGTATTCGAGACTACAGAATTTCAACATAAGGAAATAATTAACTTGGAGTTTGTTTTAATAGGATTTTGGATCTATGATAAAGGTCAGTTTTCATGTTTGTACTCACTTAATAAAATGAATTGTGCTTATGTATTTATAGACGTATGTTTAGGTAAAAGGAAAATTTAGATCCATTCTAACTCTAAATCCTTTTCACCAGATGGCCTTATGTTTTCTAGTTTGGAGCTTATTTAAAGTATAGATTTTTCTTGTGCACGTCAGGAGAGAAAGGCGGGAGAGAATATTGGATGCAAGGTGTAATGGAGTGGGGAAAGACTATTACGCCGTCAGTATATCTCATGGACTATGACGATGATGTTATCTGTGTACTTGTGTATATTCTCATCTATGCTTTTTTTTTAGATATGCTTTTTATACACATCAAATTGTGTACTTAAATTGTGTGTATCTTTGCAAATATTTATATATATCAGTATTGAACAACATTTACTTGAATGCTGGACAAGTTTTTTTTTTTTTTTAATTAGAGTTACCTCTGCTCTGGGCGAGAGGACTTACGTTGAGACCTTGGTCATCCATTTTAGAATGTACAAGCTCAAGAGAGGGTTTTGGAGTTTTTAAAAGAGTGAATAAAATCATCAGTTGTTTCTTCTTTGGTGTTCTTTTAGTAAAACTTCTAATGCATGCTGTGGATGATTACTTAATGGCTTGTATATCTGTTTCTGCCTGGTGGCATGAGCCTTATAGGGGCCATTGCATGACTGGTGTGTGCTAGATATTGTGTAAACTTGCCTTGGTCTCACTGTTGTCCACTAGTGTACTGGATATTCTGCTCAATAGAATTAGATTGACGTACCCTAAATAACCAGCTATTCTACATTGTGTTGTCAATAGTTGCCATGCATTTGTCCCAAGTTAAAAAAAAAACCAAAAACCCTATTGCTTTAACAAGGATGTAATCATTCTAAAAAAAAACCCCCAACAACACTCTTACCTATTAACTAATGAATGTTATATATTCTAAATTTTCTATTAAAAATCTCATCAACATTGTGTTCCAAAGTGTTTGCCTGGGAATGGGAACTCTCTGAAGAAAACTTTTCCAGGGGCACATCTTTACCCCGACTGTAGAACCCTCAAAAAGTAGGGATTCCTTTCAATTTTGTACCGTGTTTGACCATCATTACGTATAACAAATAAAAATGTGTTCCATTTGTGCCTCTAAAACAGACTCTTTTTCCCTAAAGGGAGTAATAATCTGATTGGGCTGTTTTAGGCATGACCACTGCTATTGTTAAAAAGAGTTAGGAGATGGAAGTCTAGATATGAAAAATGTCATATCCTCTCTCAGTGGAAACAAAGCTATAGACATGGTATAATATGAAATTCTAATGGTAATAAATGCCTAGTTTAACTTGGTAAGAATGAGAGCTTCACTTGGGTGTTCAAATTAAATCAGGAAGACTTTTTGAGACTCCTTTCAGGTATCGCAGAGAAGGTCACATTAATATTCAAGGCTATAGAGTAGGTTAGAATTTGAGGTAAAAAGAGAACATGGTTTTACTTGTTTTTATGCCATTTGGTGATAGATTGTTGAAGCATCTAACTTCTATAGTAATAGATGCTCTTTAAATGTAAACTCATTTTTCCTGAGAAGTGGACCTTTACATATATTTGGCAGCAGGACTACTCTGTTGACTGATTGTACAGTAGTCCCTTTTGGAGGTAGGTAAAGGGTTAATAGAAATACTTTTCCCTCAGTAAAACAGAGGAGGTCACCCCGGAAACTAATGAGCCACCTGGAAATAGAACCTAGAAGTCTGGCCTGACATGCTGGGTTGGCTGGGACTTCTACAAGCTCCTGTTGTTGATCTTTTTGTTGTTTTCCTTTTTTTTCTTTTTTAGTTTCTTAGTCGTTCCTCTTCTTTCCCCCCAAGTTTTCCCTCACTGAGAAACTCATTACTTCTGCAAGTCTTGCCATTGTTTTTGTTCAGTTATACACAAGGATATTCATTGTTCCTGGTGGGAGTCCTTCTAAAAGCCCCTCTGACTTCACTTTAAGAACTGTGCAGGTGAAACTCAGCTATTGAGGACTTTTTTTCCCCTGACAATAAAAATGTTTGATCTCAAGCCTATAAGTTGGAAGGAGTGGCTCCTGCTGGGCTGGAATCCTTGGAATCAGTATGTCTTTGGGCTGATGGTAGGTGGGCTGTGTCACAGGGCTGATGGCTTGTATACCTACAGGAGGAGTTCTCTGGCCACACCGTTGGTACAGCAGCTCCTTCCAGGCTCATTCATGGAACAGGCATGGCGGCAGTCTTGGAGAAGAGTGCCAGCCCCGGTCAGAGGTAATTTTGTACTGCAGAAAGGTGAACAAGACCAGTAGGAAGCTCCCATAAGGACCAGGGGAGGGATGAGGGTGGATGAGATGGGGAGACACAGTGTGGGCTGCTGGGGAAATTAAAACTTCTGTTAAGACATATTTACATAATATATATGCTTCGATGTATTTCATCTAGTGCAATCATCATAAGTGACTGATACAGCTAAACTGACTAATGTTATATGTCTGTGAACATTTTTACTTAATCACAGTTGTCACCATTACCTGCCCTCCTGACAACTCATTGTGCTCCTCTCCTTTAAGCAAATAGAACATAATGACAGGCTACTTTTGTATCTGGCCCCAATTCCCTTTTCAGAGGAATTATAAACCATCTCTTTCATGAGCCCATGCTCTGCAGGAAGTGAAAAAGTGGTCTTTTGTTTTCTATATGTCAGAAAACAAATGGATTCCTATTTCCCCTTAGCAGTGCCAACCTAGTATAAAACACTCGATCATGATCTTGTTGCCAATAAGACGTGACTATCATATCCCTTTCATCCAAGCCAGAACTGTGGCCACTGAAATAGTACTCCTTGGAGAGCTAAAGACCCTTGTTTGCCACTGGAAAGACGGGATTCTCTCTGGGGGGGAAACTTGCTATGTAGTTTCAGTTAGATATATTGGGTATATTTGAGATTATTGGTGCTCCCTTTCATGTCGCACAGAACCTGATAAAACTGGGTAAGATAAGATGATCATCAGCTCTTTGGGCTATTGCCTCACACAAGTATAAGCTCTCCAGTTCTGGAGCTCTTGTATAACTTTTTTTTTTTTTTAAATAAGCATATCCTGGTAAAAGTAAAGTGGTAATTATGAATTTGACTTCAAAACAATAGTTGTACTAATTATTTCTGTAAGCTTCCTGATTTAGCCTTAGGCAGTTGGTAGTGGAAATAATAACAGAAGGGAAGTGGAATATTGAGAGGTGCCAAAGTAGGTTTGAAATTTTGTAGCCTGTGACATGGCTAAAATAATTAAAAGTGTCTGGGGGTAGTTAATAAACAACAGCACATAATAATGGTCATAATAAAACCATATACAAAGCTGTCAACTGACCACTTTGGGTGAAGGGAGAAATGTTTAAACAAATATTCATGGAAAATGACACTTCTATATTTGGGGAAATTATTATGAGTAATTTAAGCCATCATTTTAATTGTTTCAAAGGTATTGTAAGATTTTATTTAAAGGTTGCTAAGTAGTTTACAAAATAGGATTTTAGTTAAAAGTTTTTATTTTAGAGCTATTTTTCTGAATGTAAATTATACATTGTAATTTTGGTTTATAAATATCCTTTTTGTGATAATAGAAGACAATTTTCATGGTTCATTAAATTTTCATAAGTTTGAAAGCTTTTGAATCTTTGGCTTTATTTGATATAGTTTCGCACTTGAGATTCTGATATTTTCCAGTCATACAAAGGCAATTCAGTTTTATTCCACTGTTATATAAAACTTATTTAGGTAGCAATACGTATATTTCCTATCAAATAGTTGAGTTTTGGGAGTTGTGACCTTTAAAATAAAGGTTATAAAATAACTCATTCCCTTTAATAATTTATCTTAATGTTACTTAAATATATGTAGTAATTTAAGTTATCCTAATATGCTTTCCATTAATTTCTTCATATTCCCTTAGTTTAACACTTAAAATAAGAAATCAAATTAATTAATTTGGAAAGAGAAGCAACTAATTAATTGAATTAGGAGGATCCTAAAAAAATCTTTGCTAAACGGCCATAATACTTTTAACTCTAAATAGTTTTTTGCCATCCTTATTATTTTAATTATTTTGTAAACTTTAACATATCTTATGACTTGTTGAAGTTTCATATAGATTCAAGGGTAATCCTTTGTGTTGGTTAGGATCCCATGACTTGCTGTATTGCATTAATTCTTTGCTTTCAGAAACAAAAACTCATATATTTAATTTGTGTTTATGGAAGATGAAAATAATTGACATGATTTGAAAACTCTGAAATACTGTTGCTATTTAGGCCAGAAATAAATGCTACATTCCATTTGAAAGAAAAGATGAGAATCCCATCTCCCCAGTGACATCCAATGCCGCCTTCCAACTGACTAATCACTGTGATCTATTCAGAGCTGTCATGTTGAGTCCAGACTGGTAGGATTTCCAGTTCAGGATTCTTACACTCCCTACTGCTCCCCCAGCATAGCAATGCTTTTATCAAAAAAAAAAAAAAAAAGTATATTAAAACTAAAGGGAATCCATTAAACCATTTACAATATGAGATTTATATCTTACTCAAAGAATTTGCAGAAATTAGATAAAATAGCATAGTTGGAGATTATAAAACATTAAGCTTGTATTTACTAATTCTTTAGTATAATTGATAACTATAGATAGTAAAATCCTTTCACTAATATAATTGGCTTAAATTTGAAAATAATTTTGTTAAGACATCAGTAAAACGGGCTTCCTGCTTTCTTAACTTTGTTAACGATTTTTTTTTTTTTTTGGCATGAGCTTCTAAATTAGTCTATCCAGTCTATGCTTGTTAAAGTACCAGTCATTTGTGAATTGACTTTCATAGTAAGTGTAGAACGGTGTAAGAAAGTGAATGACTTTGTTAGTGCATGAAGACAAGCTGTCAGAGCGTTTTGGTTGTATATTACACAGTGTGACTGGTTCCTATCTAAAAGTTAGTATACTGTGTTTAGTCCTTCTTTACTTAAAAGTGAATCACTAATTTCACTTATCTTAAAATATTTTAATAGCTGAGACTAATAATCATGGTTTTTATGGGGATCTTGTAGCTTTGTGTCAAGACCATATTTTTGACAATATCAGAAGCTTTTAATAAGGTGCTTGCTGCTGAGCTAATGATATGCTTTTGATAGTATTTCTTATACCTATCTTCAATAGACATATTCAGGCTAGTGTGAATGTAATAATCAAGCCTCAATCAAGCCATACTTAGTATGACAAATATTGCATTATACTGTAATTTAGGTATTCATGCTTCTGATAAAGGACTTAATTCGACTCCTTGAGGAACCGGGAAAACACTATTGATTTTATACTGGAATGCAAAGTAGCAGCCATTTATAATGCAAGATATAAATCACTTTCTAATTAAAATTAAATCAAGAGAAATTAAGAATCTCATGGCCTTATATGTAATGGTACACAATCTTAACTGTAAAATTATATTTTGTATCAATTGTGCTCCTGTGCATGGGTTTCTGAGCACAAAAAATTTTGCAGCTAATGTTAGTAGAAACAGATAATATTGACTTTTAAAATTTCTCTTAATTTCTTTCTGTAGGAACATTGCAGTGGACTAAACTACTTATTCCAGATATAATTTATTTATTTTTGTTTTCCCTTTCAAGAAAATGTCAAAGAAATTTTTGGGCAGACTACTGTTCATCACCATATCCCTTTTAACTGGGACTGTGAATTTATCCGGCTGCATTTTGGGCATAATCGGAAGAAGCATCTTAACTACACAGAATTCACACAGTTTCTTCAGGTGAGCTTAGTTTTTCATAACCAGCGTAAATATATACCACTCCTCCTCCATCTCCTTCCCTTTTAGCTTTATTAGGTTTATTACAAAAAATAGCAATCCTCTGTGGCATTTCACCCCCATTTTTCATTTCTCACTCCCACAGGCAACTTATTTAAATTCTCGTAATTGTTTCTTTCAGTGTTTACTTTCATAGCTTTAAATAATAAACATGTGCCGGCACTTCTACTTTTTAATTTTTCACTTTTAGGTATTTTTTATTTAATTTGGACTATGGAAGATTAGGAGCTAGCTTTTTCACCTTTCCCTCTCTATCACAGACTTGGACATTTTCTGTCCCCTCCCTCCATATAATTATGTCATGATTCTGCTTAGATCGGTAATCATATTTGAATCACCACAATTTTGTAAACACTGTGCATGACTAAAATGATTTTCTTAGCGATTCTAATTTTTATTATTTCATTTTCTGTATATTAATGCCAATTCATTCTCAGACTTGGCCTCAGTTACTACTATCTCATTTTAATATGTTTAAAACAGAGTAGGTGTTTGGTCAATTTCATCCTCTTGGAGCAATCCAGGAGCTTGCTTTCTTTTTAAAAAAATTTGAGGTAAAGTTCAATTAACATAAAATTAGCCATGTGAAAGTGCACAATTTAGTACATTCACCGTGTGTGCAACCACCAGCTCTACTTCTGAAACCTTTTCATTACCCCAGACGAAAACCCTGTACCAGTTAAACATTCACACCCCATTCTTTTTTTTTTTTTTTTTTTTTTTTTGCCGTATGTGGGCCTCTCACTGTTGTGGCCTCCACGGAGCACAGGCTCCAGACGCGCAGGCTCAGCGGACATGGCTCACGGGCCCAGCCGCTCCGCGGCATGTGGGATCTTCCTGGACAGGGGCACGAACCCACGTCCCCTGCATCGGCAGGCAGACGCTCAACCACTGTGCCACCAGGGAAGCCCTAACACCCCATTCTTGCCTTTCCTTAGCTCCAGTTTACTTTCTGTCTATGGATTTACCTATTCTGGATATTTCATATCAGTGGAATTATACAATATGAATTTTTGTGTCTGGCTTTTTCTTAGCATAGTGTTTTCAAGAATTATCTGTGTGTGGCATATATTAGTCCTTCATTCCTTTTTATGGCTGAATAATATTCCATTGTATGGGTATATCATATTTTGTCTGTCCATTCATTAGTTAATGGACACTTGGGTTGTTCTTGCCTTTTGGCTGTTATGAATAGTGCTGCTATGAACATTGGTATACATGTATGCTTTTGAATACCTGTTTTCAAATCTTTTGAGTATATCCCTAAGGTGTGAGATTACTGGGTCATAACTTTTTAACTTTTTGAGGAACTGCCAGACTGTTTTCCACAGCCCCTACACCATTTTCCTGGAACTGTCTGATACTGGACTTTGTACTTACTACATAGCTGTCAGCTTGTGATCTCCCTTCACCTTCATCCTGGGGACTCCATCTGCTTTTCTGTTATGTTGAACCTCCCATTTGCTGGATTTCATCTCTTCCTTTATTATGGTTTGCTTCCTCTTTTTTTAAAAAATATTTATTTGATCTATTTATTTATTCGGCTGTGTCAGGTCTTCGTTGCGGCACATGGGATTTTTCATTGCGGCGCTCATTGTGGTGTGCAGGCTTCTCTTTAGTTGTGGAATGTGGGTTTTCTTGCTCTAGTTGTGGCGCGCGGGGTCCAGAGTGCATGGGCTCTGTAGTCTGCGGCACACGGGCTCTCTGGCTGAGGCGCGCGTGCTCACTAGTCGTGGTGCGTGGGCTTAGTTGCCCCGTGGCATGTGGGATCTTAGTTCCCCGACCAGGGATTGAACCCACATCACCTGCATTGGAAGGCGGATTCTTTGCCACTGGACCACGAGGGAAATCCCTGCTCCCTCTTTTTGGTAGAATACTTAATTCAGGGGCTTCCTAAGGAAAGTAAAATAATTTTTTTGTGAGACTTGATATATGAAAACCTCTGCTCTATCATTACCTTTAGTTTAGCTGGGTATAGAATTTTAGTAATTTATTTTCCTCCTAATTTGAAAATATATCTCTTTTGTTTTCTAGCTTCCAGTGTTGCCACTGAGCAGTCCAGTACCATTCTAATCTTTATTCTGTTTTGAAACTTTTTTTTTCCCCATTCTGGAGAGTTTTAAGATTTTTTTCTTTTCAGCATTTTGAAATTTCATGATGATATTCCTTGATGTGAGTTTATTTTTATTCATTGTGCTGAGCATTCAGGGGCTCTTTTAATTTGAAAGCTTATGTACTTCAATTCTTGAAAATATTCTTTCTACTTTTCTTCTATTTTTTTTCTGTCTAGAACTAGTAAATATAATAAATGTATGATCCTTTAGTTTTCTTTTCTCTCCTGTTTTCCTTCTGAACCTTCTATTGTTTCTTTTGTTGTATCTCTAATTTTCAAGAGTTCTTTTTGGTTTTCTAAATATTTCTTTTAAAAATAGCATACTGTTCTTTCATGGATGTAGTATTTTCTCTCACTTCTCCAAACATATTAGAGGCAGGGTTTTTTGGTTTTTTATTTCTTTTTAAAATTTTCTTCTCCCTGTGAAGTGTCTGTTTCTGTCAAGTTACTTTCCTTCTTTTTGTTTGGGTCTCTCTTTTTCATGTTAGTAGCTCTTCTCCTATGTCTGATGGTTCTTGGTCCTCTGCTCATATTAAAATTAAGATTGAGGCTTATTGGGAGCTTTGGGTTCATGGCAGGATTTATTAACTGGACCTTACTGTAAAGTTCTCTGGCTGGGCTCTTTTTCCAGGGACTCTCTAATGCCTGTATGTTCAGGTCTTTTACTTTGGATTGGGGAATCAGAATAATGATTTAGCCACCCATCTGGAGTATTAGATCTGGCTTTTTTTTTTTTTTTTTGCGGTACGCGGGCCTCTCACTGTTGTGGCCTCTCCCGTTGCGGAGCACAGGCTCCGGACGCGCAAGCTCAGTGGCTATGGCTCATGGGCCCAGCCGCTACGCGGCATGTGGGATCTTCCCGGACCGGGGCACGAACCCGTGTCCCCTGCATCGGCAGGTGGACTCTCAACCACTGCGCCACCAGAGAAGCCCTAGATCTGGCTTTTGATATTCTGGTTGCTGAGTAAGACAAAAGGGTTAGCCGTCTGCAACATTCAGTATGGAGATGGACTTTCATTTAATTACCTGTTTTCATCTGTGCCTGGTCTCCCTTAGTCCGGAGATCCTCTGTTAGACTCACCTAGCTGTCCTCCAGGGTTGGGAAAGGGCTAGTGGCCTGGCTGTGGTGGAGTATAGCAGGTAACTAATTGCTGTATAAACAGGCTTCCATCTAAGCCTCCTGTTCTCAGCTCCACCTTCACCATTACTTCTGGGGGTACTAGTATAGCCAATTCACAAGTCTTTGGCAAATTCTGTCATGTACATTGGATTGCTTTTTTGCTTTCCTCACTTCTGGTTTTCTTGGGCCTGCTAAGCCAGTTGTCATTTGCTCTTTTGCCCTCTAATCTTTTTTTTGTAAATTTATTTATTTATGGCCAATTTGGGTCTTTGCTGCTGCACTTGGGCTTTCTCTACTTGTGGTGAGCAGGGGCTACTCTTCGTTGTGGTGTGTTGGCTTCTTGCGGCGGTTTCTCTTGTTGCAGAGAATGGGCACTAGGTGTGCGGGCTTCAGTAGTTGTGGCACACGGGCCCAGTAGCTGTGGCTTGCGGGCTCTAGAGCGCAGGCTCAGTAGTTGTGGCGCACAGGCTTAGTTGCTCTGCGGCATGTGGGATCTTCCAGACCAGGGCTCGAACCCATGTCCCCTGCATTGACAGGTGGATTCTTAACCACTATGCCACCGGGGAAGTCCCTCTAATCTTAAAAATGTAGTTGCTGTCTTCTTTTCTGTCCTCTTTGTCCTTGAGTTTCTGTATTGTTTTGTTTTTCATTCTTTAGTGTGATTTTTAGTGAAGAGTAGAGATTTGAAAGACAGCAGAGCTAAATGTACTGGTTCAGTCTCATCCAAAGCCACAGTATTTCTGAACCCCTGCTATTTTCATCTCATAGTTAGATGAAATGCATTTCTAAAAACACAAGATCTTTAGCTTTAACATAACTTCCTGTATTTACCCTTTCCCTCAGTTCCCCTTTCCCACCCTTTCAATCTAGAAGCAGATTTACTTTATTTTATCTTTTATTTATTAGAGTATTTTTATCTCTTTAGAATATCTTTATTTTATCTTTTATAGGTCCAGAGTATTGTTTTTTTCATTAGCGTGATCACAGTATCTCTTCTACCCTGATGTTTTGATTATACTACATAAATGGAGAGCTTTATATGCAGAACGTTTTTCCTTTGGTTGCTTCTTTTTGAAGTCCTTAATTTTAATTTTTTATTTTGAAAGACTTCAAATATATTTAAAAATAGAATAGTATAATGAATCCCCATGTACCCATCAACTAGCTTTAAAAATTATTAAATGTTGGCCAGTCTTTTTTTTATCTATACTCTCCACTCTGTTCCCTACTGGAGCATTTGGAAGCCAATCCCATACACTCTATAGTTTCATATGTGATACTTCAAATATATATCTTTAAAAGATACAGGGGAGTCCTTCAGCTGTTGACCTAATAGAAAATAGAAAATCTGTTCTTCCAGCATAACTCTTGCATTACTCTTGCAGTGAGGATTCTGCTTTTCTTCAGAATTAATGTCATTAATAAGGCTTAACCATGCCCATGGTTGCCACTGGATATTTCTGAGAGTCTAAGACATGCATGGAAAAGACAAAGACATAACAAAGGCATAAATAGGGAGGAAAAAAAAGAGTGAGGAAGGGAAAGCCTATGTAAGATAGAGTGGAGCTGTGTGTGCTTCTGATGCTGCTTAGGAATAGCCTTTTCTTGGAGAGCACTTTCAACCATATTTTAAGGTTGAAATAAAGATAAAAAATTCCTGCTTCATTTGAAGGGTGATGTGGTTGGAGCTGAGGTGATAGAAAGTTGGAGTATGTTAGGGAGAATGACTAAAGTAGAAGAGGAGAAAATTTACAAATTGGAGTTTGAACAACATGCTCCTAAGTAATCAATGGTTCTTAGAAGGAATCAAAAGGAAAATGAAAAAATATCTTGAGACAAATGAAAATGGAAACACAGCATGCCAAAACTTAAAGGATGTAGCAAAAGCAGTTCTAAGAAGGAAGGTTATAGTGATAAACACCTACATTAAGAAAAAAGAAAAATCTCAAACAATCTACCTTTATACCTCAAGGAACTTGAAAGAGAATAAACGAATAAGCCCAGAGTCAGTAGAAGGAAATAACAAAGATCAAAGGAGAAATAAGTGAAATAGAGACTAGAAAGACAGTAGAAAAGATCAATGAAACCAAGAATGGGTTTTTTGAAAAAATAAACAAAACTGACATTTAGCTAGATTAAGAAAAAAAGAAGTCTCAAATACAATCAGAAATGAAAGAGAAGACCTTACAACTGATAAAGATCGTAAGAAACTACTATAAACAGTTATACACCAACAAATGAGAAAACCTAGAAGAAATGGATAAATTCCTAGACACATACAACCTACCAAGACTGAATCATGAAGAAATGGAAACTCTGAACAGATGAGTTACTAGCAAGGAGATTGAATTAGTAAACAAAAACCTCTCAATGAAGAAAAGTCCAGGACCAGATGGCTCCACTGATGAATATTACCAAACATTTTAAGAAGAATTAATATCAGTCCTTCTCAAACTCTTCCAAAAAATAGGAGGGTATACTTCTTCCAAATTCATTGTACAAGATCAGTATTACCCTGATACCAAAGCCAGACAAGGGCACTACAATAAAATTACAAGTCAGTATCCCTGATGAAGATAGATGCAGATATTCTCAACCAAATATTAGCAAACGAATTCAGTAGTATACTAAAAGGATCATATACAATAATCAAGTGGGACTTAATTCCTGAGCTGCAAGGATGGTTCAACATATGCTAATACACCACATTAATACACTACAATGAAGGATAAAAATCATGATCATCTCAATAGATATAGATGCAGAAAAAGCATTTAACAAAATTCAAGATCCTTTCATGATAAAAACTCTTAAATTAGGTGTAGATGGAATATACCTCAGCATAATAAAGGCTGTAGATGACAAGTCCACAGCTAACATCATACTGAGTAGTGAAAAGCTGAAAGCCTTTTCTCTAAGATCAGGAACAAGTCAAGGATGTCCACTGTTGCCACTGTTATTCAAAAAGTAATGGAAGTCCTTAGAGCAATTAGACAAGAAAAAGAAATAAAAGGCTTCCAAGTTGGAAAGAGAAAAATTAAAATTAAGTTAATTAAATTAATAAAAATTAAAATTGTCCTTGCTTGTAGGGGACATAATATATGTAGAAAACCTTAAAGACTTTACGCTTACACAAAATACTATTAGACCTAATAAATGACTTCAGGAAAATTGTCGGATATAAAATCAGTATACAAAAATGAGTTGCGGGCTTCCCTGGTGGCGCAGTGGTTGAGAGTACACCTGCCGGTGCAGGGGACACAGGTTCATGCCCCAGTCCGGGAAGATCCCACATGCCGTGGAGCGGCTGGGCCCCTGAGCCATGGCTGCTGAGCCTGCGCCTCCGGAGCCTGTGCTCTGCAACGGGAGAGGCCACAACAGTGAGAGGCCCACGAACCGCAAAAAAAAAAAAAAATGAGTCGCATTTCAGTACACTAACAAGAAACTATTGGAAAGAGAAATTAAGAAAACATGGAAAGAGAAATTAAGAAAACAATCTCATTTACAATAACATTAAAAAGAAGAAAACAGGAATAAATTTAAGGAAGTAAAAGATCTGTAAACTGAAAACTATAAGACATTGATGAAAGAAATTGAAGAAGACATAAATAGAAAGATATTTTGTGTTCATGGATTGGAAGAGTTAATATTGTTAAAATGTCCATACTACCCAAAGTGATCTATAGATTCATTGCAATCCCTATCAAACTTCCAGAGGCGTTTTTCACAGAAATAGAAAAAACAATCCTCACATTTGTATGGAACCACAAAAGACCCCAAACAGCCAAAGTAATGTTGAGAAAGAACAAAGCTGGAAGCATCACACTTCCTGAATTCAAACTATATTGCAAAGGTATAGTATTCAAAATAGTATGACACTGCCATAAAACAGACGTAGCTCAGTGGAACAGAATAGAGAGCCCAGAAATAAACCCATGCATATATGGTCAATTAATTTTTGACAGAAGAGCCAAGAATACACAGTGGAGAAAGGGTAGTCTCTTTAATAAATGGTGTTGGGAAAACTGGACAGCCACAGGCAAAAGAATGAAACTGGACTCCTGTCTTAAACCATACACAAAAATCAACTCAAAATGGATTAAAAACTTGAACGTAAGACCTGAAACTTTAAACTCCTAGAAGAAAACAGAGAGAGTAAGCTCCTTGACTTCAATCTTGGCAATGATTTTTTGAATTTGACATCAAATTAAAAAATAAACAAAATAAACGAAAGCAAAAATAAACAGGTAGGACTACATCAAACTGAAAAGCTGCACAGCAAAGGAAACAATCAACAAAAAGAAAAGGCAAGCTATGGAATGGGAGAAAATATTTGCAAACTACATGTCTGATAAGGGGTCAATATCCAAAATATACAAGGAACTCATTCCACTCAGTAGCAAAACAAAACAAATTAAAACGCAATTAAAAAATGGGCAAGGGACCACAATAGACATTTTTCCAAAGAAGACATATAGATGGCCAACAGGTACATGAAAAGTTGCTTAGCATTGCTGATCATCTGGGAAATGCAAATCAAAACCACAATGAAATATCGCCTTGTACTTGTTAGGATGTCTGTTATTAAAAAGACCAAAGACAACAAATGCTGTCAAGGATGTGGAGGAAAGGGAACCTGTGTACACCGTTGATGGGAAAGTAAACTGGTACAGCTATTATGGAAAACAGTATGGAAGTTCCTCAGGAAGTTAAAATAGAGCTACTGTGATCCAGCAGTCCTACTTCTGAGTATATATCCAAAGGAAATAAAATCATCATCTCAAAGAGATTATCTGTACACCTGTGTTTACTTTTTTTTTTGTACTCCTGTGTTTATTGCAGCATTATCACAGTAGCCAAGGTGTAGAAACAACCTAAGTGTCCATTGACAAAAGAATAGGTAAAGAAAATGTGGTGTGTGTATATATGTGTGTGTGTGTGTGTGTGTGTGTGTGTGTGTGTGTGTGTATATATATATATATGTATGTTATTCCACATTCATACAATGGAATATTTTTCAACTTAAAAAGGAAATTCTGTCGTTTGCAGCAACATGGATGAACTTGGAGGGCATTATGCTAAGTGAAATAAGCCAGACATAGAAAGACAAATACTTCATGGTATCACTTACATGTAGAATTAAAAAAAAGAAGTTGTACATGTAGAAACAGAGTAGAATAGTGTCTAGGGGGTGGGAGAAATAGGAAGAGGCTGGAAAAAGGGCACAAACTTTGTTATAAGATAAATAAGATCTGAAGATCTAATCTATAACATGCTGATGATAATACTGTATTGTATAATTGAAATTTGCTAAGAGAGTAGAACTTAAGTGCTCTCATCAAAAAAAAAAAGATAAATATGTGAGGTGATGGATGTGTTAATTAACTCAATGGTGGGAGTCCTTGCACAATATATACATATATCAAATCATCACATTGTACACTTTAAATGTATTATAATTTTATTTGTCAATTATACCTTAATAAGTTGAAAGTTTTAAAAAGCAGAAGGGGTTGGAAAGAAAACTTTGTCAAATCATGCTGGTTGTTTATTTTGTACTCTATCTTTCATACATTTTTACCAGTTGACTTTTAGTTTCTCTACTTCTATTGGTCTTTTCAAGACCAATAGAATATTTGAATATTTATAAATATTTCAAATTAAAATATTTACATGTGTGATGATGGATGTTAAAATGTTTAGATATTTTCCACAATGTTGTTATTAAATTTTTTAAAAGTTAAGATTATTGAAAGATTTAGTAGGTTTGATATACTTGTCTCTAGCCTATCAACCTGCTAAGAAAAAATATTTTAAAAACTTGTTTTATTGTTAAATATCATACAAATACAGAAAACCATATAAAACAAATGTATAACTTAATGAATTATGAGACAAACACCTGCTAAGGCAATTTTAATGTCTTTGAATTACTATTGAGATATAGAAAAATATAATTAATTTTGTGTGTGTGTGTGTGTGTGTGTGTGTGTGTGTGTGTGTGTATATATATATATATGTATGTTATTCCACATTCATACAATGGAATATTTTTCAACTTAAAAAGGAAATTCTGTCGTTTGCAGCAACATGGATGAACTTGGAGGGCATTATGCTAAGTGAAATAAGCCAGACATAGAAAGACAAACACTCCATGGTATCACTTACATGTAGAATTAAAAAAAAGAAGTTGTACATGTAGAAACAGAGTAGAATAGTGTCTAGGGGGTGGGAGAAATAGGAAGAGGCTGGAAAAAGGGCACAAACTTTGTTATAAGATAAATAAGATCTGAAGATCTAATCTATAACATGCTGATGATAATACTGTATTGTATAATTGAAATTTGCTAAGAGAGTAGAACTTAAGTGCTCTCATCAAAAAAAAAAAGATAAATATGTGAGGTGATGGATGTGTTAATTAACTCAATGGTGGGAGTCCTTGCACAATATATACATATATCAAATCATCACATTGTACACTTTAAATGTATTATAATTTTATTTGTCAATTATACCTTAATAAGTTGAAAGTTTTAAAAAGCAGAAGGGGTTGGAAAGAAAACTTTGTCAAATCATGCTGGTTGTTTATTTTGTACTCTATCTTTCATACATTTTTACCAGTTGACTTTTAGTTTCTCTACTTCTATTGGTCTTTTCAAGACCAATAGAATATTTGAATATTTATAAATATTTCAAATTAAAATATTTACATGTGTGATGATGGATGTTAAAATGTTTAGATATTTTCCACAATGTTGTTATTAAATTTTTTAAAAGTTAAGATTATTGAAAGATTTAGTAGGTTTGATATACTTGTCTCTAGCCTATCAACCTGCTAAGAAAAAATATTTTAAAAACTTGTTTTATTGTTAAATATCATACAAATACAGAAAACCATATAAAACAAATGTATAACTTAATGAATTATGAGACAAACACCTGCTAAGGCAATTTTAATGTCTTTGAATTACTATTGAGATATAGAAAAATATAATTAATTAGTAAAAGGGTGAAACTTCTATCAAAAGCTATTTTAAATGTCAGAAAAGGGTAAATCAACATTGATTTGTAGGCTTTTATAAATGAATGGCAATGCAAATTGCCATTACAATATTTACAATATTAAATTACAATATTTCACGTTGTGAATAATATTTATATATTTAGATAGGAGTATTATTTCCACGGTTGCAAATAGTGTGAAAATGACATCTAATAGCACTATTATTATGTTGTGATAACAGATTTATTTGGATTATGTCATATGTCCTCAGGGCAGAAATGCTCTAAATTTTGACTTTTATATAGTCCTTAGGGTATTACTAGCACCTTTTGTTTTTGATATCACCTATTACAAAAGTCAGCTGCCCAGTAGTTTAAAAGTTCGGAGATCTTCTGTATTGTTCTACAGTTTATGAGTATCACTCAAAGCCACACAGAGTGATAGCTGAACACTATTTATGCAGTTTGTTATTCATAACTTTCATGTTAGAATTTCAAGCTTCAGTTGGTTGAATCTGAGGTTGAATTTCCTCGGATGTGGAGAGCCAGCTGTAATTCAGAAAGAACTCTTGGATGATAAGAATGCCTTCAAGCAGGAGAGTTACTAGTTATTTTAAAGGTAGAACTTAAAGCAATGAAAAGATACTCTGAAAAGTTTTCAGTGATAAAAACTTCTCAAGTAAACAAAGGTTGTTTTTCCTCCCTTTTCTTTATTGACATTCTGTGATTCAATTTTCCTGAGGAGTAGCATGTAGTATATTTTCAGGAAAACATGCTTTTTAAAAAAAAATGAAGAGTTTTGTTGTACATTCAGAGCTGTATATTGTTCATTTTTGTAGTAAATGCATGTAGGGGAAGGATGTCTATCCTTCTTTTCTAAAACATACACTCAGGATGTGCTTTAGTTAACCTAAGGCCCCATTTCTAACTTTCCTTCCAGGAACTACAATTGGAACATGCAAGACAAGCCTTTGCACTGAAAGACAAAAGCAAAAGTGGCATGATTTCTGGTCTGGATTTCAGTGACATCATGGTTACCATTCGGTCTCACATGCTTACTCCCTTTGTGGAGGAGAACTTAGTTTCAGTAAGTAAAAAGCAACCACTTCAACTTTCTGTTTCCTTAAACCTTTGAAACCATTGTCCTGGATTGCATCCCTGGGCCTATCGCACTCTCAACTATTCTAACTTTATGCTTGGTTGGTAATAGGTAAACAGGTGTGTGTAAGGGAGGAGGTGGTGGGGGTGATAGTGAATAGTCTTTCCCCAGATCATAGCTGCTTTTTTCAGCACCACCATCTTGCTCTCATGTATTTCCAAATTGTTTATTTCCATTTACAGAGTCCCCCTAAAGAAAACAGGGGAGTTTGTAGACAAGGGTGTGCAATTACTTTTTCCAGTGGGCAGTACTTCTCTCAGACACTACTGCCTTCACCTTTGGCCTCTTTCCATCCCACCAGGCTCCCAAAGCCTTGCTATAAGGATGGCTCCTTCATTTGTTGCCAGCAGGGTGCTGTTTGCTAGAGGGATCATCACTGGCCTCTACACTGTTTTAATAACCATGGCTGTGGCAGAAGGTATGGAGGAAATATGTGGGCATCAGCTTCTGTGGCTCACTCCTCTCTCTGCCCCTTCACCTGTGCATTCAGTCTGCATGGACCAGACAGTTTTTTGTTCTCTAAACTGCTAATCTCTGTAAAGCAATCATCTGGACCAATAGCAAACTGATGTCATCCACTTCCTCACAAAGAATGGTGAAACTGTCCTCACTTATCAGTTTTCTTGTTCATGTGTTGTACTTATGTATAAGTTTTTGATTGCTGCTTGTTTTAAATGGAGGGAAGCCAATGAGTGCTTTTGTTGTTTCAGCTGAAGATTATTATCCCTGATTCAGACGGGGGGTAGAAAGATCAACTTCTGTTCTTTTTCTTCAGTGAATTTGAACATGGAGCATGTCACTTTCTCCTACACATTTCACCTCCTTGACACTCATCTCCCACTCCCCTACCCTCACCTTGTACCCCAGCCAAAAAATGAAAGGAGGGAAAGAAAGAAAGGGAGAGAAGGAGGGAAGAAGGAAAGAAAATCCTAGAGAGAAGGACTCAGTGCCTTGGGGTGAGGGGACCCATTTAATCTTTTCCAGTTGGGTTAGATAGACCTGTTATAGCCTCAGTTTACTAAATGCCATCTCAATTTCTGGAGGAATGTGTTAAATAATTGGAGTCTGGCGTTTGGGTTGCTGGTATCCAAATTCAGGCTAATACAAATATCATATATATTTAGGTTAATGCATGTGTGTGAGGGATGGTGGGGGTGGGAACATATGCCCAGCATTACCTATACTGTCCTTAATGTAGACCTTTATGATTAAGGTTGTCACACTGGTATTTCTATGAGTATTTCTTTTGAGTTTTTAATAGAGAATGTTTTTAATCATCTGGGTTCCTCTGCCTCTTGGCTTAGAAATTAGGCTTTTGCAAGCTATGAAAAATATTCACTTTTGAGTTTATGTCCAAGTGTTGGACAGAGGGAGAAATTGCTTCCTCACCCTGTAGAGGTAATGAAGGCCATATTGTCCCCCATCCTTCCTCAGGCATGAGAGAGCCTCTTTAGCGCTATTCTACTAAAGACATGATTTATATCCCTAGACTTTCTCTACATCTTTTGGAGCTTTTGGTAGTTGTACCTTTTGTGATAGAGATTCAGAACCTAGCGTGGACTGTTTTATATCTTAACTATAACAATAAGCTTAAAAAGGAAAAGATTAGGAGAGTTGACATAGTGAAATAGTCTTAAAATTTAAAGTTACCACTGGTTTTTGTATATGTGTGTGGGAAAAAAAGCAAGTTTAAAAAATGCTCCTTATATTGTACATTGAGGTTTGGATTATCCAGAACTAGCAGGAGTTCCATAGTTGAAGGTCTTGAAAATCCTGTTTAAATAATCATTGGTTTTGATCTGTGATAATTGTATTTGTTGTTTTTGACCTTTTAGGTAGATGAACCATGAAGTCCAACTTCCAGATGTTGCTTTCTTCCTTAACACCTAAATTACATAGACTTCCTTGAGGGCATGAAACACACTGACAGTGTTTTAGCATGATACCTTCCTTGTATTTATGGACTGGCTGTTAATCATTTTAGTAATGAAGACTCCTTTGGATCTTCTTTGAGAAAAGTTCAGTGTCCATAAATGTATTTTTTTGGTTTTGTTTGTTTGTTTAACTTTCTGTGTTGTCATTTCCTAGGCAGCTGGAGGAAGTATCTCACACCAGGTTAGCTTCTCGTACTTCAATGCATTTAACTCCTTACTGAATAACATGGAGCTTGTTCGTAAGATATATAGCACTCTAGCTGGCACAAGGAAAGATGTTGAAGTCACAAAGGGTAAGATTTTTAAAATATACATTGATTCGAATCTCAGCATTTTCACTTTATCTAGGGAATGAGGTTGGTCTAAGTTTACTACTCTGAAGCCAGATCTAGAAAGTATGATACCATGTATGTATGCTTCACTTGGGCCATAATGGTCTCCAGAAATTCAGGTGGATTTAATGGGATGCTGAGGTCAGGAATGGAAAAGTGGCTTTGACAGTTTTGAAAAGAACCTTGGCCCAGTCTGTCAAACAGGTTAGTGCCAGCGGCTTGTTTGTATGAGGAAGGAGTTGCCACAGAAAGATGGGCAAGCCTACTCCTTTTGCTGAATTGTAGTGGGAAGTTTTAGGTGACTGGAGAAGAGCCAATTCTTTTGTCTTGTAACTCTGGAGACCAAATCAAATAAACAAGACAAGAGAGAGGATCCTAAAGAGATTGTTTTATCTCTGAAGTTAATTTATCTTTATCTGCTTTTACTGTTTCATCATCTTAACATTTTATCTTTTGCCAGCTTTCATACTTTTGTGGTTATTTCTATATAATTGAACTTAGACATTGAAATTCAGTTTTAGCCTTTTAAAATAATACTGAAATGTTTTTAGCTTTCAGATAATAGTTGGTTAAGGTAGAATTTTGTTAAATGTTAAGAATCTTTTAAGATTTTAAAATATTTTCTTTTTCTTCCAGAGGAATTTGCCCAGAGTGCCATACGCTATGGACAAGTCACCCCACTAGAAATTGATATCCTGTACCAGCTTTCAGACTTATATAATGCTACAGGGTAACTATTCCAATAATTCTTCATGATATTTTTTAGGACAGTTATTTTAACGTGAAGCAGTGGTGTTCTTTTAAACAATAGTTTATTCAGTATATACATTTCAAGAAAGAGAGACAGACAGATATGAGAAACAGGGGAGGAAGGAGAGACAGATGAAGACAGACTAAAGATAGGGGGAGATGGAGGGAGGGAAAGGGAAAGAGGACAAGAGGGGAAAAAAGAGAGAGGAGGGGAAGAAAAAAGGGAGGGAAGAAATGGAGAGAGAGGGTAAAAAGAAAGGGAGTAAGGGGTTGAAAGGGAGTAAGGTGTGAGAGAGGGAAACGGGAAAGGAAGAAAAATGATAGAGGAGGGGGAGAGGGAAGTGGCAAAAAGTAAGAGAGGGACAGAAAAATTGATTTAATCTGGACTCTAGAGGTGTTAGGAATTTTTAGTGATTTGTGGACATTTGCCTAAATTTATAAAATAAATTGAAGTACATGTTCAGGAATCTTATAATCTTTTTGATTCATTGTGAATGGGGATTTTACTAAACAGTATATACCATTTTGTGTTGGAGAGTATCATTTTCTTGAAATATGCCTGTGACATTATCATCATAGTTAAGCTCAGATGTTTTATGCCTCTGTTTTATAGATTGAGAAAACCCAAAGCACATAGAGAGTATTTAATGTGCAAAGTCTCATGCAAATCCAGATGAAAAACCCTTGTCTTTGGGCACCCAGTAGGACCTGTGTGATCTGCTAAGTGATCAGATTTTATTAGTCACCTGTAGTAGTTACTTAAGTGTAGGCATATCTGAAAAAATGGGTTTTAACCCTAGAACTGAAGACTAATAGAAGTTGAGTGTACATAGATGATTTATTACCTTCATGCTACATAATGAATTGTTGAGCTGGAGATGATACTGGATAAGCCAGCCTGTCTTTGGTGATTGACATGAACTATCAGGCCATGTCTCATCCATCTAGAATTCACATTTTTAGTAAAGGTATTATACCTCCATGATAATAAATGCTTTCAAAAAGTGCTTCTCAAAACTGGATCTGACGTGACGTACTAGCTAGTTCAGGGAATGTACTTATTTTAAAGTAAAATTTTTTTGAAACAGTAGTGCATTCGCGTAGTTCAAAACTCTTAAGAGTTTAAAAGAGCATGCCGTAAAAATGTCTCCCTTCTACCCTTCTCCCTTTTCCCCTTAAAGACAACCGGTATTTATCACTTATTTTTATCCTTCTCAAGAGACTTTGCACTTACGCATATTTAATGCATGTGTGTATGAACTGTCAATGTTTATACTTTGCTTCTGGCAAGAATTATTTCTTTAATTTTATTATCTGTCTTTGGAGTCATTAAATTTGTGTACTCCACATTATTTCTTTAGAGTCTTTTGCTTTTTGTGTGGCAAGCAGCGTCTGAAGTTTTTTTTATTTCTCTCATTAAATGATCTGTGTGCATAGAGAAATACTACTTTTAAACCATAGTTCGTTTTACCCTCTTTTATTCTGAAGAAAGATGATCTTAGTATGAGAAGTTTGTTGGTATCTAACAGTTCTTTCTTTCCTGTGTTTTTGCCTGAAGGCGCTTGACTTTGGCAGATATTGAGAGAATAGCCCCATTGGCTGAGGCGGCCTTACCTTACAACCTGGCAGAACTTCAGAGACAGGTAGGAGGAGTCTCATAAACAGAATCACCTTCAAAAATGCCGAAGTAATATGTACATGACAGCCCCAGGCTCCTGAATCTATGAAAATTAAAAACTGCTTTACAGAAAGATTTTACTTAGCTCAAAGACTACCTTTATGGAACTTTTACGCCTACCCTCACAGAGTATTTTATGGAGCAACTAGATTTATGTTTGTGGTTTTTTCTTTTAGCTTATTAAGATGAGGAAAATAAGAGTGCAGACATACATGGGCTTGGCTTCCCTCCCCCTAGGAGTAGCAGTTTTTTCCTTTCATTTGTCTAATGACATTTAAAGATAAGTGTTAAATTCATTTTGTGTCATTAAACTGATATTTATAGGGTTTTTAAAATACAAAACATTCCTTTACTGAAATAAATCTTTCACTGAGAATGTGTCTTATAGGTTACAACAATAACACAGGAAAACTATCTGATTAATGAATCAGAAGGAAAACCTTGATTATTATTACATTTTTGATAATATTAGTTTTTTGTTTGAGTGATAAAAACAATAGCTCTGAGTCCTATAGACAGTAAAAATACTGTCTTGGTAGGAAAATAAACCCCATGATATTAACTTGAATAGTGGAATGGAGCAGTTTTTTAAAAATCTGATTTAAGCTGAAGCCCTGCTTCTGGAGCATTTGGAGGAAGCCTCAGTTGCAGCAATGGTCATATAGTTTTGGGGGGGGGCGGCGGTGAGGGTTATAGGAGGGCTAGTCCTTGAAACATGAAACCCGTGTCCCTCATGATTCTTTAGGAGACTGTGATGCCCTTTGAGGCTAGGAGAGATGGAGAGGGTATGGGGAGAGGGGGGATGAAGACAGGAGACAAGAAGAGAGAGAAAAAAGCTACATGGGCATGCCATGGAAAGAGACCAAGTCTGCTTTTTCTTTACTGCTACCACACTGTTGAATAGCCACATGTGCTAGTGAAAGATCTAAGTATATAAGTGTGGTTCACTGTGGGAAGTTTCAGTAGCAAATCTTTCTTCTACTTGAACTCCATGGAATGATGGTTCTGCCTCTGAAAACGAATTAGAATTTCCAGCTTTTCTTTGTATAATAAACAAGAACTTTTGTAGTCAGGTAAGTAAATTGAAAATGGAAAATAATTGCTTTTATATCTGCATTTTATGTTAATACTTTGCTTGGTGTGTGTAAATTAAAATATATCTGTAACCCACTGTGATTTAGCCTCTTTAGTAGCAAAAAACTCTTATCTGCTGACATCAAAGTTTCTTTTCGTTACACGTTCTCAGATCCTTTAAAAAAATAGATGGATTTATTCCAATTCATTGATTTATAGTAAAATTTAATAAAATTATTTAAAATTTGAGATGTATTGAAATATTTAAAAAGTTCTTACTGAATTTAACTTCATATATTGTAGTACACATTTATAAAAATTTATTCTTGAAGTTTGAAAAATTGCATTTCAAAAGGAGATACTTTTTAGTGTTACAGGTCTATTAATAGAGCTTTCCTTGGGGGTATCCTTAATATTTGTAACTGGGGAATATCTCATTTAGCTTATTAAAAACAATGTGATGAATTAAAAAAACCCACTCATTTCCTCCTTTCTAAGCCTTTCTGCCACTCTTTTTTGTTTTACCTGCCTTTCTTGCCCCTAGCGATTTTCCTGGAGGCCATAAATGAAAGTTACTTTTGTAATCTTTGGCGCCCTAAGTCTGCGTCACTCATATTTCTGATTCCTTAGGAAGGTGATGTAATTCTGATACTGTTGGAAATTGTTTTGAAGACAGATTCGAAGATGATGTGCCTTCAGTGGCAGCACTGGTGCTTTTTATGCTGGCATGGATGGCCTCAAAGCTCTTGTCAGATACTTAGAAAATGGGCAGTGATAAAAACCACTACTAACTCTTCTTACCCTTTGTTTCTGATTGGCATCCAGGATGGTGGTAGAGTGCCTTCTCTGCCTTTTCTCTAACAGTAGGATGGCACAGGGATCTGCAGTCTCCAGAGAGCATGTAGAGATCCTGGGTGTTCTTACATTGGTCTCAAAGGAGGAAGGTCAGAGACTGTATTATTTTTCCTTTCACATATCAGCTAGATTGGGTAGTCTTATTGCTGAGGGTTAGGAATAGAGAAATAAAATGAAGATTTAAAATCTATTTTTTCCCTGTAAATTAGGGTAAAAACAACACCTGGGAAAATAAAACTCAAAGAAGTCATAAATAATTTTTAGAATTTCATAGAAATAGATTTATGAAGATTATGTAAGAGGGATTCAAGTTAATATCCCCAGTTATATCCATTGTAATTCTGACCTTTACTGTCCTTGGCATCTGGTACAAGTTTCTGTGGGCCTCACTTTCTCATTTAGTAAAATTAGTACCTGCAGATATTTCTAAGAATCCTTTAAGTTCTTGCATTCTGTAAAAGTTATGTGAATCAATAGATTTTTTTCTTTTTCAAAAATTTTAATGTATCTTCCTTTTTCCTTGTAGCATTAAAAGCTATGTAAGTAATATAGGCTAGGACCCAAGTAGAATAATATAAAAATATGCCTAAGTTATTATAGCAAACAAAGTAATAAACTTTCTGCAGTTTTCAGTCTAGAAACAGGTTTTTTCAGTTAACGTATTTTAGATTTATGAGGCATTCTAAGGCAGCCATATAGACTTCAATTTTAGTGACTGACTTGTTTTTTAAAATTCTCTAAGCCACAGAATTACATTAGTGCTAACCATAACTGTTTCCATGTCACTTTCAGAAGACATTTTTGATTCTCTTATTTTTTCTATACTACCAAATATGAATACATGATTATTTACATTTTGTATGTAGAGTGTTCCTCTATAGGAATTTACTTGAAACTTAGATAAAAAATAGGAAGGGACTTCCCTGGTGGCGTAGTGGTTTGGAGTCCGCCTGCCAATTCAGGGGACACGGGTTCCTGTCCCGGTCCGGGAAGATCCCACATGCCGCGGAGCGGCTGGGCCTGTGAGCCATGGTCGCTGGGCCTGTGCGTCCGGAGCCTGTGCTCCGCAACGGGAGAGGCCACGACAGTGTACCGCAAAAAAACCCCAAAAACAACAACAAAAAAAACAAAATAGGAAGGAAGGCATGTTTTGTTGTTATCTCAATCTATGAAAGTTGTTATGAAAGCACATATGCATGATGGAGAATCTGTGAGTTCAGAAATAGAAGTTATGAGAGAGGCAGAGGTTAAGAACTTAGGGACTGATTATGTAACATCTTTCCTTTCTCAGTTTCCTCATTTATTAAGAAGAGACAGTAGTATCCATCTCATAGGGTTATTGTGAGAATTACATGAGATAATGCACTTACACCTAGTAAGCATGCCATAAATGTTAACTGCTATTACAGTTGTTGTTATTGTTGTTAAATACGAGCAAACTCCAAGTTGGGCTCAAATATAGACATGACACAACTCCTTCATCCACCTTCATCCACTTTCCTTAGGTGGAAGGGGATGGGAAGTGAAGAAGAATTATATCTTTGTATTTTCTTCTTTATTGCCTGAAATGTTTTGCTTTTAAAATTTTTGTGCTGGCTGAAATTCTACGTTGTATTTTTTTTAAATGATGACTGATATATATCATATAGAAAAAAAATTCTCACCCCATACCATACACAAATGTACGTTCCAGTTGGGATGTTCTAAACTTGAGAGCTTAGAGAAGATAACATAGGAGATTATATTCATAATCGAGAGATAAGCAAAGATTTCACAAACAGGGCACAAAATACCTGTCATAAAGAAAACGATTAATAACTTGAACTTCATTAAATTTAAGAACCTTTGTTCATTAAAACATATCACTGAAAGGGTGAAAAGACAGGCTACACAAAAGGGAAGGATAGAAGATATCCAAATGGGGAAGGGAAGAGGAGGGGAGGGGAGGGGATGGGAAGTTAGTTCAGCATCATTAGTAAACAGAAAAAAATACACATTAAAACTACAATTAGATGCTGTCTTATACTATCCAGATTGGCCGATATTATACTCTGACAATGGCAAGTGTTGTTTAGGAGGTGGAGGAATGGGAACTGTCAGAAGCTTCTGGCATCACAACTTTGGAAACTATTTGGGAGTATCAACTACAGTTGAAGAGACATATATCCTGTGACCTGACAGTTCCTCTCCCAGGTGTAGTCCCTAACAGGAATAAGTACATATGTTGATTAAAAGGAACATGCAACAATGTATATAGCAGCATTATTTGCAGTAAGTGTCCATAGTAGAATCGGTAAATATGTTGTGGTATAGAGATGACCAATGAGAAAATTGGAAATTTTTAATTGGGTAAAATGGGTTAAATAAAAGGAGGTGGGTTGCAGAGAGAAGAGGATGTGACATTTTTAAAGCATGAAGTGCTTTGGAGGTTAAAGACCAATTCTATCTAGCCCAATGTGAGAATGGGTAGGCAACTTCTTTTTTTTTTCTTTACTGTATACCACGTAATTGCTTTTTCAACTATATGGGGTAAATTATCTATGATGGACCTGCTTGGGCATATAAATACTTTTTTTTTAAAGTTTTGTTTCTATGGGAAATCACATTCAAGCTACAGACCACTCACACAAAGAACTTTTGGAATATAAGCTGGCTGGGGTTCTATCAGAACATTATTAGAATGATTTTTCTCTCTGTTTTCTATATAGCATTTCTCAGACAAATAGGAGTTTGTCTCTTTGTGTGTTTTGCATTCTAATGGACCTTCTTGAGAACTTTGTTTTCATGAGTAAAGAGAAAGCGTTACAATCCACTTTTTTCTTTTTTTTTTGGAACTTTTAACCTCTGTCATCTGCAATAGTTTTACCATAAATGGAAATCTGTTCTCAAAAAGGAGGAGATTGGGTTCTATACTAGTTTTATTTATGTATTTATTAGCCATTTACCTCCTTTAAAGTATTAGAATTAAAGATTTATTACAGTCTCTAACACAATTTAACCTCACCTCTCACTGAGAAAAAAGTATATATCGTCACAGCTTTGGGTTTTAATCTTGTTTTATGAGGCCAAGAGTATGGAATTCAAATTCAGCCATATTAAATTCATAGATGTGATTTGCAGACAAAAGAATTTTATTTTCCCTAAGCTTATTTTGCTGTTACAGTCACATATTTTAGTTGGTGTAAAGTCTAGCCTTCCCCTCTCCCGCCACAACCCATGCTCAGTATAAAAGACTTCAGCTTTTCCTTCCTTTTCTTCTGTCTGTCAATAGTGTGCCATTTGGAAGAGGGAGTTCTCATCGTTGGATTGGCATACTCCATGAAGCAGCTTGGTTTGGGCAGGGTGCCTGACTTGTTAACTGACATAATCTTGCCTTATCTAATTCTCATTTATAGGATAAGGTACATTTAACAACAAAGTACAAGAACTTTCTCCTCTCTCAATGAGCTCTCGAGCCATTTCCTGATTTCCTATCATACACATACGCTTAGGCAGCAGGTGTAAAATCATTTAAGATTTTCAACTCTTATTTTGCTTTGAAAAACACTTAATTAATCTTGTTAAATATCACCATGATCATAATCATAACCTTAAGGAAAAGAGTGCCTTTTCCTTTGGCCCATTTGCTCACGGTAGGTGATCTTCTTAGTGCTGAGATTTTCTTTCAGCCTAAATGCTAAAAAATTCAGTACACAGTCATTAATAGAGATGACAGCTACAGTAGCATTCTACTTATGAATATTCATGAAATGAAATCCATAGCATTAATTATATTAATTTACATACCTGAATATAAGTGAACCATAAGTTATAGTGATAGCTAAGCCTAAAAAAAAAAAACTCCTAAGTAACTGTATATTGTATGTTTTTTAAAAAATAGAATGCAATTTAATAAGGGCAGAGGTGGCATTTTCAAAAGGCATTTGGGTATTTATAGTTAGAGATGTTTTTAGCTAAGAATTAAAGACAGTATAATCCTACAGTTTTCATAGGATTTTTTAGGGCTTATAAACATTCTTTAAAGGAAGAGCTTATAAAGAAAATAGATGTGCTTGAACACAGGAGAAAGCTTTTGTATGAACAAGAGAATTAGTGGTTACTTGATTCTTTCTTTAATTGAGGTATAGGTGATTTACAATATTACATTAATTTCAGGTGTATAACATAGTGATTCAGTATTTTTATAGACTATACTCCATTTAATGTTATTATAAAATAATGACTATATTTCCCTGTGCTGTACAATATATCCTTGTTGCTTATTTATTTTATACATAGTAGCTTGTGTCTCTTACTCACTTACCCTCCCTTTGTTTTTAGTTTTTTAAAAAATTTCATTGATGTGTAGTTGATTTACAACGTTGCGTTTAATTTCTGCTGTACAGCAAAGTGACTGTTATACATATATATATTCTTTTTCATATTCTTTTCCATTATGGTTTATCACAGGATATTGAATATAGTTCCTTGTGCTATACAGTAGGACCTTGTTGTTTATCCATTTTTTTAAAAATAAAAACAATCCCACAGCATTTATTGTCATCTGGTAATAACATAAAGGTGAGCAAAACAATATGAATAAATGCTTTAGAGTTACACTTCTAACAAAGGACATCTAAACAAACTGCATTGCCTTCTCAACAATTTCTCACTTCATTGATCATTTCTAGTTGGAGACACTTTGGAGCAGAATAATGTTATCTCCTTTTAGCATGATCCGACCCAGTTGTTTTCTTGACTTTGGTTTAGAATGAATCTCTTCTGCATCATCTAATACGAGCTTCATATACTCATCAAAACCAGTGATACAGCCCTGTGTCCGCATATTCACTTGCTCATAAAGCCACACCTGAATCCGAGATATATTTTGGCAAGTATCTGAAGATGAGATTGATGGGCTGCACCATCACCTTTTGCACCTTCTGGCCCTGGCCCCGGTATGCCATGGTGGAAGCTCACAAAGACCACACTATCCCACACACTCTATCCATCTGATATATAATAGTTTATATCCACTAATCCTAAACTCCCAGTTGTCCCCCCTCCCCACCCCCTGGCCCCCTTGGCAACCACAAGTCTGTCCTCTGTATCTGTGAGTCTGTTTTTGTTTTGTAGATAATGTTCATTTGTGTCGGGGTTTTTTGTTTGTTTGTTTGTTTGGGTTTTTTTGCTGTGCCGCACGGTGTACAGAATCTTATTTTCTTGACCAGGGATCAAACCTGTGCCCCCTGCAGTGGAAGCATGGAGTCTTAACCACTGGGCCACCAGGGAAGGCCCTGTGTTGTATTTTAGATTCCACATATCAGTGATATCATATGGCCCATACCCTTATCTTGCCCCTCCCCAATACTTGATTCATATTTGGGACCATAGCTCTTTTTAGTCAGTGAGTTTTAAATTTAACATATTCTTTTGAAAGGAGTCATGATTGAAAATAATTCATAATCTACGAGAATGGATTTATTTTCACCCAGTTTTGTGACTGAGAAACTTCGATTTCGGAAAAAAAGTTTTGTGTGTGCATTTTTAGAAGTTAAAAACATATATGCTATATAGGTAGTATAACAGCCACATTGGTTATAAAAGATTTTAAAATCTAAGCCAAAATGCCATAACTTGAATTTCTTTAAAATGTGTGATGTTGAACATCATCTTTACCTCAGAGATACAGATTGCGTTTGTTTTCAACTGGATTGTCTTTGAAACAGAGTATCAGAATTAACTCATTACCCGCATTGTGTTCACTCAATATTTGAAAAACTAACTGAAGCATATTCAGTTAATATACTATTTTAAAGTGATACCGAGAAGGGTTTTGCATTAATAAATGCAAAATTAAATTTTAAAAAATCATTTTATTTCATCTCATTATTTTATAATTTCTATTTTTGTATGTTTAGATGTATATTATATGTAATTTATAATATATATTAGATTTTTATGTATATAATTAGTACAGTAAAACATGCATATAATTTATAAATGAAATCATATATTGGAGTTAAGTGCTTACAATCTTTGCCTGGCACGAGTGTTCAGTTATAATGGAGAATGCAGTGGAGTGACAGGGGCCGTTGCTCTGCTTATTCCCTATTTCACAGTGAGACCTTTGGCAAGTCTCCTGTCCTGTCCATAGTGTGGCCATCTTACCTTTATATGTATAGTGGACTGACTGGCAAAATAGTACAGTGTAGTCTCACTGTGGTTAGAAATTGCTGAGAGTAAAGCATCCTTCTATGGTCTCACAAGGGAATTTATTTACAGAAGATTGAAAAACACTGGACCCCTGAGGGCTGCATCAGGGCAACAGTCCTGAGTGCTTGGTCAAGTACTTTCACCTTTTGGGGGACAACAAATCTCTAAACAGTCTAAAGTTAGTATTATTATCATAGTAATAAATGGAACAAAAAATACCTTTGTGGACGGCATATTTTTTGCTGTTCTGTGAATGAGTCAAAATTAGGCTTATACTCAAGGTTTTGTTAAAATATTCTACTCTTTCACTTATTAAATTTCAAATAAAATATCAATATTAAATTGTTAATTGCTCACTTTTGTTACAGCATGTAGATCAAACGTAATGGATGGCCATGCAGTTGCTTGGGCTAACTTGCTAGGAAAAAAATGTATTCCCTACAAAATCATGATTATGTCTTTGTGCAGTTTTTCACCTTTTTTTGTGATGGTTTCTTCCATGTATTAAATTCAGTTTTGGATGTAATAGATGTATGCTTTCACCTAATTTCATCATAGTAAAGTTGGTATATTGGGACAGTTGACATTTATAAAATATGTAGTGATTTTGTTTGAAGTAATGGTGTTTGACTAATTGCCAGATTTTCCAAGGGTTTCTTATTGACTTTTCATCAAACATTACTTGTTTTCCTTCACTATAGAATATATTGAACCACAGCACTATGACAAGCATAATGAGCTTTTAAAGATCTCTGCCTACAGAGATCACAATCAAACGTTAAATATTTAGATATCAGATGCTTTTGTTCAAACAGAAATGATGCTTACTGTGGTGCAAAATTTACAAAACAAGAAGACAGATAAAACCTTTCTGTAGGCTGCTTCTCAAATTGTTTATAAATATCTGGTTTTGCCATATTTAGCTTCCTTAATTGAACTTTGAAGAGATTGTACAAATGAAAGCAAATGAGAGTAGACTAGCTTACTTTTTTCTTTCCTTTAGATTTTAGGCAAGGAGTCCCTCTCCATTAAATTATTCTAAATTATTCTAGTGAGAGTATCTAAACATTTTTATTATGCTGTGTTTTGAAAGCTCATTCAAGTTGCTATTTTTCAAGTTTTCTTATGATAAAGCAGTATTTTATTCCTTCATTTCAGACTGTTTATACACATAACTGTTATTTTCATAATGAAAATATTAAAGAACAAGACTGACACATAATATAGACAAATTATTTCAAGTCCTTTATGCTGTGGGGTACCAATGAAATAACATTCTGAGCCACAATAGGTTTTTCCCATTAGCTTTATTTTCAACATAAATTTTATGTTAGAACTACAAACGTGGCTAGGACAGTGGTTCTCAACCTAACTACACAGCAGAATGATTTGAAGCCTTTTAAAAATTTATAAACCCCAGGCCTCAGGGATATATATTTTAAGGTCCCTCAGGTGTTTTCTTTGCGTAGGCAGAGTTGAGGAATACATAGGTCTAGGAGAGCAAATGCTCGGTAGCATAGGTGAGAAATACTATACTTATCTATTGATAACCTCAGTGGTTGAGCTTCAAAGCCTCAAATAAAGGGGCAAAGGCTCTGAACCCTTGAAATAGCAGCTATTAAAGTTTTTCACTTTAGCCCAAAAGAGAAGTCCTTGACCTTGCTTTACATATAATCCTAACAATTCTAGTTATGTGATTTCTCCAGCCCTGACAGATGAGAAGCGGCAAAATCAAACTAGGAGGCTGTTGGTAAAAGAAGTAATAGTTGTCAAGCGTGGGAAGATAGCACAAACAGCTGCGTTAGATCTCGATGCAGAAATTGATGGACGCATGAATATGTTGACCTTCAGTCATCAGAGGCGGAAAATTATGATCAATATTATCTGATTTAGGAATCGCCATAGTTTTTATACATTTTAGAAAGATTTTAAAATTCTAAGTTGGTTAAACTAAAGAAGGGGGAAATGATTTTAAACCTGAAATATTTACTTACCTGAAAGATTCACTTCTGTAGAATGATAGTGTATTCCCCAGTAGTAGCAGCTAAATGAGGCATTAATAGGCTCGTGCAAATGGGGGGGAAAAGCTACTGTGTCTGTTTGGCCAGATATGGGTTTTAAATGCTAATAATAGAAGTATCTATTTCAAAATCTTAACACAGCCAAATTATAGCTTTTTTCATTCGCCGTATGCTTTTCCAAAATTTTTCACATGTTTTCTTCTTCCCCACAGCAATCTCACAGTTTAGGCAGGCCTGTCTGGCTCCAGATTGCCGAGTCTGCTTACAGATTCACTCTGGGCTCAGTTGCTGGAGGTGAGTGACATGTCTATGTGCTGTTTCAAGCTTGCGTTCATGTAATATTATCTCACTAGACCGGGACAGATCAGCAAAGGTTCAGTTCATTGTTCCCAAGGGTCACGACTGCAGGGCTTTCTGAAGTATTCTTTATTTTAACCTACGATCAGAGGACTTGTCATAGCACAGCCATGGCCCCTCTGGCTCCAGTCTGTCTTCAAGACAAAACCTCTGTAATCATGTGAAAGTCTTGGATGCGTGCTGCACTCCCCTTAATTATACTCGTTAAAGCCAGTACGAAGAAATGGAGAATAAGACTGTGTTTCTGGTGTTAGGAGTGAGGGCAGGTAAGAGATCAAGATTTGGGGTACAAATTCCAGAACCTTATGAAATAAAACAACCTTTCACAGTGATTCGCTTTTGCTTTTCTGCTTGTTTCCCCCGCCGCCACCTCATCTTTTACTGGCTGAAGAATATCTAGACTTGAAGGTTATTTGTTAAAATGAACCTCTCTTCCCTGCTCCTGGGCAAAATTTGAGAGGCTTTTTTTGCTTAAATCTCTCCACAGAAAATGTATAAAATCTGAAGTTGCTTTATTGAGAAGAACCTAGTAGTGTGATTAAAATACTTATGATTTTTCAAAAGAAGCCTAAACTGATGAAACTATTATTTTTCTTTTCAATCTGTTTTAGAAGTTGCAAAGCATGTTTTGGTTTTCAACAGTTGAAAAATATAATACTCTAATTCATGTTATAAATTTTTCAGTCCCTGAGAAATTCTAAAGCCTGGGCTTTTTATTTTTATAAACTGAATGCTGTGAGTAGGGGGAGGGTCATGTTGAGGTTTGGTTCCAATATTATAGTTGTAACTAAGGTTAATTTACCAAAATGCTGTAGTAAACTAAATTTTAAAATTGCAGCCACCTATGTGTAGATATATAGTTATTTTAAGAGGTAACTGGTATAATATGTAGGCATTTAATGGAAAATATAAAGAAATATGTTATATATAAGAGTTTAATGTTGTTAAAGGAAATTGAGTGTTGATTATCTAATGTTGGTGATGACTTGAAAATCCATTACAGTTGTTCTCTGAAGCAGCTGTATTTATGGATCCCAGTGGTTGCTAGCCTGTGATCCTTCAGCTGTGTATGGAAGAAGGGAAAATTACGTAAAATCTCTTTTGCGAGGATATATACTGTGTTCTGTTTTCTAGTCCTTTGATTTAGAGATTTGTTGTCCTTACAGATTCTCCGTTTAATTGTGCTCTCTTTTAAGCCTAACAATTGTTTTCATTTGTAGCTGTGGGAGCCACTGCGGTGTACCCTATAGACCTGGTGAAGACCCGCATGCAGAATCAGCGTGGCACCGGCTCTGTTGTCGGGGAGCTGATGTACAAAAACAGCTTTGACTGTTTTAAGAAAGTCTTGCGTTATGAGGGCTTCTTTGGACTCTACCGGGGTGAGCAAGCAGATCTCAGCTGCTGAAGTTAGTGAGTTTATCTCACCAGCAGCAGGTTTCAGACTCACTGATTGTGAAAATCAGTGCATAGCCTTTTCAGTCAGACTAGGGCTGTTTCTCTCTTTTTATTTCCTCCTTGCTCATTTCCCTTTTTACATTCTTGCTGGTAACTCGCAATATTAGTCTGCAGACAAGGTCTTTATTTCTTCTTCCTGCAATCTAAAGCCTGTGTTTTCCCCAGCATGGGTCTATGGTGGTCACCATGCTCTTACAAACTAAGGCACATGTCTGCAGGTGGAATACGAGGATGACACCTAAGAAATAGAGAGCTTCTTTTCTCAAAGAATTAGAGAGGAAAAATATATCTCTCCTCTGTGAAATAGAAACCAGGCTGCCACTTGAAGGTGAGTTTACACTCTGCTTGTTTCACCTGAAAGAAATATTGCACATTTTTGTCTCTTCCAGGGAGACCAGTGAGTCATCTGAAGGTTAAAAAAAAAAAAGAAAGAAAGAAAAGAAAACCTTTTTGCTCCAAGTCTTATTCTTGCTCCTTTTCTCCCTGTAGTTCAGAGGCACTGAGTGGAAGCAGAGAGATTTTCTTTTGCAGGGAATGTTACCACCAACTCTAAGCTGAGCACACTGCTATCGGCATCAGAGGCAGCAACCCCATGCAGAATTCTCCCCACCCCCATCGGCTTTGTAGGAACTTGTTCTCTTAGGAGAGGGAGACTTTCATGTACATGTTTTCACATTAGAATTTAGGGTTTCCTTTGGGAGGGAGATTAATTTTTTAATCCCTTTGGGCGCCACTTGGAATTCTTTGAAAAACTTTCTACATGCTCAATTCCAGGGCATTTATGTAATTTACTGTACTTGTTTGTTCGCACACACAGTCCCATTATTCCTGAGCTCATTCTGAGCTCTGCTGAACTGTTTGGCTTAGAACCTCTTCCTCGGAAAGAAAAACTGGGCCTGAGCAAAGCTTTATGCTCATGACCAGGAGGAAAAACACTTCTGATTGGCATTATGTGCAGATACTCAAGTGAAAATGTAGTTCTAATATACTTATACTTGAAGGAGAGGGTCATGAGGATGTTCATTTTTGGCATTGTATAGAACAAGAGAAGAGAGTTGTTCTGGAATCAAACTAGGCTCAATACCCTGCTCCTGAGAAAGAATGTGATGAATTTTATTCAGATATGCAGAACTCTAGCCCGTCTGAAATCTAGCTGTACGACATTTACTCCATGGGAAGAGGTGTGCATTGTTAGAATGCAGATCTGTGCATGTGAGTGCTTGTTTTAGACTATATTAAACACTGCATATCTAGATTTTATTTAATAGGGAATCTGAGGGTTAAGTGGCGCTATGGTGGTTTGCTTCTTTGACATCTCCAGTCTTTCTTTGTTGAGTAAGAATCTTTCTTCCTCCTTGGTATACTTTAAAAGAGAAGGAACCTAGACATACACCTCACAGTTTAGCCTCCTCAATGGATGGATGCTTACAGAAGATTTCATTTGGGAGAGATGTCATGTTAATTAAATGGGTCCAATATAGCAAGTTGGGGGTGGAGGGTGTGGAGGGATCATTAGCTTGATTCAGAATACGAGCTGATAAAATCAGTCCTTTAAGTGAGAGATTGTAGGAGTCCTGTATCTGAACACTGTGATTGTTGAGATTGTCATATATTGCTTAGGAGTGGTCCATTATTTTGTCAGATGATTGACAAAATTGTTGACAGACTAGCCTAAATTTCTTTATAGGCAACAATGATAAAATGACATAAATCAATACTTTATTAATTCCGTGAGCCTTATTGAGACAAGTAGTAAAACAAACACACATGCTGACACGGTTGTATGGGAGTCAGCTTAAAAGTAATAGGGCCTGATAATCATGAGAGTTGGAAAGTTAAGACTGCCATCTGCTGATTTATTCTTTTAAATCAGTTTGCTACCCATTAAAGGTGTGTGCAGATTTGTGTTTGTCACTGATAATTCAGTTTGACTGACAGTAGGCTGTATGTACGATTACTTGCTGGCTCTCAACTTGCAGAAAATCACTCAGCAGTATCCTCAAAGTAGGCTTAAGATAAGCAGCAAGCATGCAAACACATACATAACTTCCCCTTGGCTAGGTGATTTAAAGGATATAGTATGTTTATTGTTAGCATCTTTAAAAGATGTATGCAAAAAATGTATTTTAGCGATTTCGATAATCTGTGTGCTTTAGAAAGTTGAGCCCTATGAATAGCTACAGATGTTGAGTTGTTTATATATTTTTTCTTTTGCAGCCAGCCTGGAAAATTTAACTTTCTAAGAATAATGATTTCCTTTGTTTTAGGAGAAATCTTTTGAAATGTCTTAAGTTTGACATATATTAGCAAATAGGCTAACAATGGGCTGTTTTTGCTTGTAGAAGATACCCATTAAATGTTACTTAAAACTGCATTTTTCTTTGCAGTTTTGGCTTTCTTTTAAATAAATGAGTACTGAATTCTGGGTTTCTGTAAAGAGAAAATGATGGGAGTTGGTTTTCTGTATTAGCCAAGCCACTGTATGCTATTACGCAGGTAGCAAAATCTGGGTCTACTTAACAGGACGCTTTGCAGAGCTTTTCCAAGCATACAACATCGGCTTCTCTAAAACATCTGTGTATGTTAGTATGTTGTTGGTTGTAAAGGGAGGTAATCTGGTTTCACTGCTATTGGCAGTGTTCTGGGAGTAGACAAGATCCATGGGTTCCATTCTTTCCTCATACTTTTTGGGAGGTGTTAGATAATCAGGCTTTAAAGGAGGCATGCTTAAGAAAAGGATTTATAGCCTCAAGAAGTATAACATTGTTTTGACATGAATAATTATTATATACATATGCATAGTTTTTAGGATAAGCCACTTTTCCCATTTTAATAAAAACCCTAAAATGTTTGATGGGTAAATAATACCGGGGAAACCACCTTGTTGGGCTTGTGTATTCACATCTAGTACATCTATACCGCTAACGATTCTCTCTGTTTACCTAGGTCTGATACCACAACTTATAGGGGTTGCTCCAGAAAAGGCCATTAAACTGACTGTAAGTTTCTTTCTCATTGAACTTATGTCATTTGTTTAGATTATCATTAAGCCAAAAGTGAAAACTGATGCTGGTAAGACCAGCACACTATCAAGGCACTTGTAAAATTTTAAACTTATTTGTAGTCATTTGCTAATTTTAAATTTTATATGAGACAAATATTTTGCTGATTTGGGAAAACCAGTAATGTACCACTAAAGGTAATGACTGGGAATTCTGGTTAACTGATGTTTTTCTAATTAGGTCAATGATTTTGTCCGGGACAAATTTACCAGGAGAGATGGCTCCATTCCACTTTTAGCAGAAGTCCTTGCTGGAGGTTGTGTAAGTATTAATACTGATGATTTCTCATGGCAAATATGTTCCTTAGGATTTTTGCACACTGGATATACTATCTGAGTGACATGCCCCTGAACTGAAGGGACTCTAAGCAGATTTTCTCAGTGATAATAAGGAATGATTTTTTTAAATTTCATTGCATAATCTCACTGGTTTTGAGGCAGAAGAGAGGTGGTAGTTTTGTAGAGGTAGTATTCTTAGAAGCTCCTAAAACATTACCTTTTACACTTTTTAGAGTTCTAATTCTGTTTCTTTTTAAATACCACAGAAAACAGAGTAGTGGGTAGGGTTACCCTATATTTATATTGACTGGAACTTTAAAATAAGTGTGAGGTGACTGATTAATTGGACCCTTGTATTTTAGGTATAGGATTGAGTAAGCCATTGTGGTATAATTATAATTTTCCTCCTTTTAGGGACCAGAGCAAACAACCATAACTATGTTGAAGCTATTGACAAGTCTGAACTCAGAGATTCTGTCTTTAAAGTGTGAGCATGACATTGGATTTAGACCAATTCTCAAATCTAAGTTTTCAGCTCAACTCATCTTATTTGTGGCGTCCCTTTCACATTTGGTAGTACATGATTTTTTTAAAGATTTATTTAGTCCATTTTGTCCCTGAAACCCTTAATGACTTCCAGTTGACTTGGCTGACAGTCTTGGCTAAACCATCCTCAGTTGCTTGTGGAACCTGAGGTGATGAGGTCAGTGACCTTTGCAGCTTTTAATTCAGAGAAGATTCCCTGAGGGTCAGAGAGAGAGGGTGCTCTGGATTCTCCTTCATGATACTTGTCAGCCTGGCACATACCTGGGTCCTCATCTTTCTGCAACCAAAGTTCTTATGGAAGAGGTAGCTTGGCGCACTCCCTTTGAGTGTGCGTGCGCGCGTGCGTGTGTACTTGTGTGCATTTGCCGCTATACCTGCACACATGCCCAAGTGCATTCTCAGGGAGAAAGCTCATGTCTTTGGCTAACTTTTTTCATGGAGGACAAATAATGGACATAGACTAAGACCTTTGCTTAGTTCTTACTGTTGTTTCTCCTCTTTACCCCAATTAGATGCTGTAAGTGTTTCTCTTCTAATGAGAGAACCATTGTGTATCATAAATATTCTTTTTCTCAGTGGTTTTAGTTTTAATTTGGTTAAGAAATTTCCTAACTCAGCTTTGCTGCAACACTGTGTACATTTGTCAGAAATCTTCCAAGTCATGCTCTCTGTGTTCCATGTAACTAATTATTTGTTTCCATTTGTAATATCTGGAGGTTTTTGCCCATGAACCTGACTTGTTCCCTTGTCTGACATGTGTCCTAAGTGGTTAAATTATAATCAGGTATTTGGTTCCTTTGTTCTTCCTAGGTATTGATCCTGTTTCTAGGTTTGAACTTTGGGAATTTCTCTTGAAGTCTGGGGTGCCTCGAGGTTGTGCTGACAGTCTGAATCTCTTCCTTAAGAGATTTATTTCTGGATGCTTTGACTCATTTCTGGACGCTTTGATGGATTGTCTAGCTGGAAATTGACAGCGTGAAAAATAGTCAGGTTGGGCTATAGCAGGATGATTAGGTTGTATGCACTTCTTCACCACAAACACTTTCTGCTTCCCTCTTTCCTCTACATCTCTTCATTTCAGGGAGGAAAGAAAATGTATAATTATTGAGTTTCTACTGACGAATTCAATCACACTACAGTATAAATGACTGTTAAAGCACAATCTGCTACTTCTCCCAAAAGTCTACATATTTCAACAGAGAATAACCTTAAACAAAAAGGATGAGTCTCTGCTGATAGAATATCAGGCACTGTGGAATATAGGAATACTCTTTTTGCTGAATGAAACATGGTAAGCAGCCACCAGATAAACACTAGGAAGAGTGGCTGCCCGTGAGGCTGATCAGGAGAACCCAACCCTCAGGATCCTGGGTACGGGTGGTGATAGAATGTGGAGTGTCCTGTGGGTGTTTGGCTGAATGCTGTCAGTGCCACCGGGTGAGAGGAGTACAGCTGTTCTTCCAGACATCACTCAATTTTAAAGATGTATTGGGTTGGCCAAAAAGTCCCTTCGGTTTTTAAGTAAAAATAAAAGACATGTTTTTCATTTTCACCAAGAACTTTATTGAACAACGAATTCACCCTTTTGTTCCACTACCTTCTGCCATTTTTCAGGCAACTTCATGGTTCCATCTTCCCAAAACTTCTATCTTTTTGCGCAAAGAACTGTTCCAGGTGCCTTTTACAGTCTTACAGAGAATTGAAATTTTTTCCATTAAGAGAATTTTATAAAGACCTAAATAAATGGAAATCTGAAGGTGCAATGTCTGGTGAATACGGCAGATGAATCAGAACTTCCCAGCCAAGCTGTACCAGTTTTTGCCTGGTCATCAAAGAAACATATGGTCTTGCGTTATCCTGTTGGAAGATTATGCCTTTTCTGTTGACTAATTCTAGATGCTTTTTGTCGAGTGCTGCTTTCAGTTGGTCTAATTGGGAGCAGTATTTGTTGCAATTAATCGTTTGGTTTTCCAGAAAGAGCTCATAATAGAGGACTCCCTTCCAATCCCACCATATACACAACATCACCTTTGGATGAAGACTGGCCTTTGGTGTGACTGGTGGGTTCATTTCGCTTGCCCCACCATCTCTTGCATTCCACATTATTGTATAGTATCCACTTTTCATCACCCATCACAATTTGTGTTAAAAACGAACATTTTCATTATGTTTAAGTAGAGAACTGCATGCGGAAATACGGTCAAGAAGGTGTTTTCGCTTAACTTACGTGGAACCCAGACATCAAAGCAATTAACATAAACAAGCTGGTGCAAATGATTTTCAGTGCTTGATTTGGTTATTTTTAGTATGTTGGCTATCTCCTGCATGGTATAATGTTGATTGTTCTCAGTGTCTCGGTTTGATCTCTGTCCACTTCAACTGCTCTACCCAACCATGGAGCATCGTCCAGAGAGAAATCTCCAGCACGAAACTTCGCAGACCACTTTTGACACGTTCAGTCAGTCACAGTACCTTCTCCATACACTGCACAAATCTTTTTTTTGCATTTCGGTTACGTTTTTACCTTTCTTGAAATAACAAATAAAGCATAATAGGCGGAAAATGTTGCTTTTTTTTCTTCCATCTTCGCTATTAAAATGCCTACACAAAAATTCACCAATTTTGACAAGTCTTTTTTTAAATGCATGCTGATATGACAGCTGTCACACACAGTCTAACAAAATTATTTTGAATGAAGTTAAAGGCAACTAAGAGCTACTAGAGCCATCTTACGGAGAAAACTGAACAAACCTTTTTGCCAGCCGAATACCTAATGTGTTGACCTAATGCAGATTAATTCAGAAGAAATGGCTCAAACTGAGCAGTTAGTATTGACTTTATAGCTTTTTTTTCCGTAGCAGAAGAATCAGCTAGGACTAGGGTCTTGAGTTCCCTACATATGGGAGGGAAATTCTACTGCTCTGAAAATGACTGTGCCATCCTTTAGGAAAAATGATGTACACTAACTAGATCATTGAGGTGACCAAGAAATGAAAATATCCAGTCCTTAAGCATTATGTGTTTTTTTGTTGTTTGTTTTATTTTGTGATCTATTTTTAAAAGTATGTGATATTAGATATATGCAAAAGAGAACACATTATATAAACAAAAAGTTATAATAAAATGAGCATCCATGAGCCTACCACTCAACTTAACTACAGTATTACTATTATCATTGATACTGGTTTTTGCTTTTACTGTAGCTCTAATCTGCTAGAATGCTAATGAGCGGTAGGGACTTTTCTTACTGGGCTGAACATTTTCTAGGCATTCTGTCATTATTATTCCCAATTGGAGTTGAAGAAACTAAAACCTGAGAGAGATCTAGCACTTAGTGAATGGCAAAGGTGAGAGTCAAACCACTTTTGTCTCCAAATCTCTATTAACTCATATTTGGTATGTTTTCATTCATTCTTTCTTCCATTTATTCATTCTCATCCAACAAGTTGTCAAGGCTGAGAAGGATTTAGAGTTTCTTCCTGTGCAAGGAACTAGACTTAGGAAATGTTTATATCTCATAGAAAAAGGGTAGTTCTGACCATTCTCACCAGATAAAACCTAATCTTATATCTAATCATATTCCACTGTGGTAATTTGAAAGTAGAATTCCTTATCGTGATTTGCTTCATTTCTACATGTCACCAAAGAAAATACGTGCTTATGATTATAATTCATTGTAATAATAGCTACCGTTTCTTGAGCCTCTTGGCACTGGACTGAACACTTTATAGGCATTATCTCATTATTCCCAGCTAGAGTCGAAGAAACTAAAAGCTCAGTGAAATCAAGCACTTAGTAAATGGAAAAATTGAGATTCAAACCATTTCTGTCTCTAATCTATATTCTTTCATACTTGGTTTATGTTTCCATTCATTCAGTCTTTCATTCATTCTCTCATTCATCGAATGCTTGCTATGTTTCAGGAAAAAATTTTAAAATAAAAGCTTTATTGAGATAGAGTTCACATATCATACAATTCCCCACACTTAAAGTGTACAATTCAGCAGTTTTGAGTATATTCACAGAGCTGTGCAACTATCACCATAGTCAATTTTAGAACATTCTCATCCCCAAAAGAAACCTAGTACCCTTTAGCTATTGCCTTCCAATTTTCCCGCCCTCTCCCCATCAACTCGCAAACTTTCTGTCTTTATAGATTCACCATTTCTGGACATTTCATATAAATGGAATCAAACAATATATGACCTTCTGTGTCTGGCTTCTTTCACTTAGTGTAACGTTTCAAGGTTTATTCACGTTGTAGTATGTATCAGTATTTCAGGCCTTTTTTATTGCTGAATAATATTTCATTATACAGATAATACCACATTTTTTTAATCCATTCATCAGTTGTTGAACACGTGGGTTGTTTCCACCTTTTGGCTATTATGAATAATGCTGCTATGAACATTCATGTAAGAAGTTTTGTGGACATATGTTTTCATTTCTCTTGTGTATATACCTAGGAGTGGAATTGGTGGGTCATATGGTAACCCTAACTAGTATTTTGAGGAACTGCCAGATTGTTTTCCAAAGTGGCTGCACCATTTTACAATCCTACCAGCAATGTATGGGGGTTCTGATTTCTCCACATTCTTGCCAATGCTTATTATTATCTGTCTCTTCGTTATAGCCATCCTAGTGGTATGAAATGGTATCTTACTGTGATCTAATTACTGACAGTGTTGAGCATCTTTTTATGAATGTACTGGCATTTGTTTATCTTTGGAGAACAATCTATTCAGAATATTTGCCCATGTTTTAGCTGGGTTGTTCGTCTTTTATTATTGAATTGTAAGAGTTCTATATGTATTTAGGGTATTCTGTATACACACAAGAGTTCTGTATATATTTAGTGTACCCTACCAGATACGTGATTTGCAAATATTTTTCACTTTCTTGACTGTGTCCTTTGAAGAACTGGACTTTGATTTTAATGAAGTCCAACTTATCTATATTTTCTCTTGTTGCTTGTGCTTTTTGTGTCATATCTAAGAAGTCATTGCCTAATACAAGATCATGAAGATTTATACTTCTATTTTCTTCTGAGGGTTTTATAGTTTTAGATCTTACATTTAGGTCTTTGATCTTTCACACAAATTTTTAACCTTAATTTTTTCCGGTGTTTTGCTTTGAGCAGAGATATTACCAAATGAAAGTTTTCTTTTTCATTGTCAACATTTTGGTATATTTCCTCCTAATGCTTTTATAGATGTGCTTGTGCTATGCAGCTGCTTCCCACTAGCTATCTGTTTTACATTGGTAGTGTATATATGTCAGTGCTACTCTCTCACTTTGTCCCAGTTTACCCTTACCCCTCCCTGTGTCCTCAAGTCCATTTTCTGTGTTTATTTTTGGGTATGGTGTTAGGGACTGTTCTAATTTCATTCTTTTACATGGAGCTGTCCAGTTTTCCTGGCACCACTTACTGAAGAGACTGTCTTTTCTCCATTGTATATTCTTTCCTCCTTTATCATAGATAAGGTGACCATATGATGCACATTCTTTTTTAAACCAGATGGAAGTTTTGTTGGCTCTGACTTCCTGATTAGAAATGCAAGCAGCTCTCACTTTCTAAGGGCAGCAGAAAATCACAGTGGAGCTTCTCACTTTGGAAATAGATATAACCTTTGGGAACAGAATTATAAACAGAGTGTGCGTTTTCAAATTTTAAATCTTCATTGGGAACATTAACCAAACTTATTTTATATCTATATTAAAATCTTCTCAAAAAAGACTTAATAGTTCAGAATTTATGATTTAGATGTGATATGTTTTTTTTGTTGTTGTTGTATCTTTAACTCGAACTTTAGATTAAATTTCTCCACCCTTCTTTAGGTGGGGATGAGATAAGAGTGTATGCATATGGATACAGTTACTCAGTAAATATCTGTTATGGATGCTTATGAGTAATGTATATGTAACAGTAGGTTTCAAATAATTTTTCTCATTGTTCTCACAGGTAAGCCGTTCTTGTCAGGCCATATGTTTTCATTTTTCTCTTAGAAAGTCTCCCTTTATATATGTATAAATGTATACATATATGTTACACATACATATATTACATGTCCATATCAGACATAAATATAATTGAGTGTTTAGGGCTTGCCTAGTGGCGCAGTGGTTAAGAATCCACCTGCCAATACAGGGAACATGGGTTTGAGTCCTGGTCCGGGAAGATCCCACATGCTGTGGAGCAACTAAGCCTGTGCACCACAACTACTGAGCCTGTGCTCTAGAGCCCATGAGCTGCATCTACTGAAGCCCACGTGCTCTAGAGCCCGTGCTCGACAACAAGAGAAGCCACCGCCATGAGAAGCCCACGCACCGTAACGAAGAGTAGCCCCTGCTCGCCGCAACTAGAGAAAGCCCGCGGGTAGCAACGAAGACCCAACACAGCCAAAAATAATAAATGAAAATAAATAAATTTATTAAATATATATATATATAATTGAGTGTTTAATTATGGTATCTGTTGTGTGCAGGAATAATATCAATACTTCGTTGTCAACTTAGAATTTTTCCAATTACCTTAACATGCACTGTTACCACCTCCTATAAAATGGGTAGATGAGAAACAGAGGGTCAGACAGGCTAACTCTCACCCCAAATCACACAGCTAATATACGCTGCAGTTTTCATGTACACCCAAATATTTTGATTTTAAAGAAAAGACCAACTCCTTTTGTTCTATGATGCTGTCTTAGGGAATCAAATCAAGGCCTTCTCCATGTGTTAAAGTAAATCTAGATGAGACCATTCAACTTTGTAGTGGCTTTTCTTTCTTTTTTAAAAATATTACATAGATATATATCATAGAAATTTAGCATATATCTGAATATATATACATATATATGTTATTTAGGTATAATTAATGTATTAAAAAAACTTAGCTGTCAGCTTAATGAGTTTTAACTATTGTATACATCCATGAAATCACCACTCAAGAGTGAGATAAAGAACATTTCACTCCAGAAAATTAATTCATGCCTCTTTCCAGTCAGTCATTCCTCCCCTCCCCCAGGCAGCCACTGTTCTGATTTCTGTCAACAGTTTTGTTCCTTCTTGGATTTCATATCAACAACTCGCACGAAATGCATTCTTTTATGGTCGGCCTCTTTTGCTTAACAGAGTGTTTTCAAGAGTCATCCTTGTTATTGTGTGGGTATCAGTATTGGGTTTTTTGTTTGTTTTTGATTTTACTGAGTATTATTCCATGGTATGAATTAACTACAATTTGCTTGTCCATTCTTCTATTGATGGACATTTGGGTTGTTTCCAGTTTTTATCTATTATAAATAAGGTTGTTATAAACATTCTTGTACAAATATTTTTGTCAACATATGTTTTCAGTTTTCTTGGGTGACTAAGAGTAGACTAGGGTAGATGTATGTTCAGTTTAAAAGAAACTGCCTGTTGGTTCTTTGAAGTGGGTGGACCATTTTACAGTCTCATCAGCAGTGTACAAATATTCCAGTTACTCCACATCCTCAACAATGTTTGATATTTTTAGTCTTTGTTTTAGTCATTCTGCTTGGTGTGAAGTGATATCTTGCTGTGGTTTTAATTTGCATTTCCCTGATGACTAAAGATATTGAGCATCCTTTCATGTGTTTATTGGCTTTTTACATCTTTTTCAGTGAAGTATCTGTTCCAGTCTTCTGCCTATTTTTATTAGGTTATTCATATTTTGTTATTGATTTGTAGGAGTTCTTTATAAATCATGGATACAGTCCTTTGTCAGGTGTATGTGTTATGAATATTTTTCCCAGGCTGTGACTTGCCTATTAATTATCTTAATAGTCTCTGTGTTGGTTTTATAAAAGAAAAAGATGATATAGAGTTTTTTAGATACATTAATAAACCTAAGTGGGAAAAAACTTAATGTTTTTCTGAGTCAGCAAAGCAGAAAGTTTAAAAGTCTAAAGGAACTGACCTACATGTATTTTCTAATCATCTCTCTGGCTTTTATGTTGTTAAACTTAGCCAGAGCACTTACCTGACTGATCACATTACCTCTTTCAGGGAGTAGATACTTCTGAATGGATAAGTCATAAAACTCAAAATGTATTTATTGCTCAACAAAGGACTGATGTAACCCCATTATGCTGCAGGTGTTTTCAATCTGCGTAGCGCTCTTACCTTAGGTTAGTGCACAAGAACTCTGTGAGGTTGTTGGAATCTCTGTTGTCATATTAGGAAACCAAGGAATGGAAAGGTTATGACCTATCTAAAGTTACAAAGTTAACGACCATATAGGTCAACAGCCTTCCAAACCTGGAATCTTTCTACTCTTCTGTCTTTGGCCTATATGTGTACATGGGCACACACACACACCCATACCCATGCCCGTATAGGTGCAGCAAGAGGTCCACTTGTTAGTTGGAGCATTTACTAATCCTGGGAGCCACAGTTGGTAGCTAGCCAGCTCCCTAAGCCATGTCTTTCTTGGCAAGCTGAGCTTGCACATCTCTTTAAAGAGCTGTTTGGAAATAGTTTCTCCCACTCCCATCCCCAGGAACCAGTGTGGTCTTAACTTTATGCTTGCATACTTACATGAACACACATACATATGCACACACATTAAACGTCCATATATATTTATGTTATAGTTGCGTATCATCATGCTTTAACCTGAAATTTTATTTATCTTGTGTCTATTATTTCAGATCACTAGCTTTAATTGGTTAGATTTTTTTGATGTGCATATATGTGTATGTTGATAAGCCTTTTAAAAGTTTTGGATCCACAGATAACAAGTGCTAACTAGTTTTTAAAAATTCATTTAAAGTGTATGAATTACCAGGTTTACCATGGGGAAGAATGTGTGAGAGAGGACCTAGTCTGTAAAAAGAGCCATTGTTTCTAAGGCCAGTTCTGTTTCTTATTTGTGGTGCTCGTGGGGGGCTTGTTTCTTGTTTTTGAATAGTTAATACATTCATATGATTCAGAATTTAAAAGATATAATAGCATATGCTTTACAAATTCTTTCTCCTAGGTATTTATTTCTCCTTCCAGGGGAGCAACCAATGTTTTCATCTCTAAAGCTATTCTGGTTTTGATAAACTTAGGTAAATTTTGATACATTTGTAATCAATGGGTACCTAATACTTTATGTTCTGTTTATGTCACTTGGCATGATTTATTACCTAATCTTATTGCCTGATTGAGAGCATATAATTATTTCTACTTAACTGTTTACTTATGGGCATTTAAAATTTTTTTCTGTTTAATTTTATTGCTTTTTAAAATAGCAAACGTTAGCATATTTGTAAAAATACAGGTACTTTTTAAATTGAAAACTATATTTTTATTTCATAATTTAACATTTCTGAAATTCTGTATATTAAGTGATTATATTTACTGTAAGTGTTTTTTCCCTGTGGAAAGCTGTTATTAAATTCATGGTATCACTTAATAATCAGTAGCATCTTAATATAGAGGAAAAATGATATTTTCCTGGTGTTTGTTTCTCAGAGGGGAAAAAGTTAAGGATGTGATAACATCATAATCCTCATTCTTTGTCACTACATTTCTTATCAGAGTGATTGAATTAATTGCAAATCTTATTCCCCCTGCCCCCTGTTCCCAGTTTAATATGTATGAGAGTGGTTAACCTCAGCGTTTAAAAAAGGACAATCTGAGGGGCCTCCCTGGTGGCGCAGTGGTTGAGAGTCCGCCTGCTGATTCAGGGGACACGGGTTCGTGCTTCGGTCCAGGAAGATCCCACATGCCACGGAGCGGCTGGGCCTGGGAGCAACGGCCGCTGAGCCTGCGCTTCCGGAGCCTGTGCTCCGCAACGGAGGCCCACACACCGCAAAAAAAAAAAAGGACAATCTGTATTTGCCTTGTATGTTTTCCTTTAAGTGTTATAAAATATCCAAAGTTTTAGACAAATTAGATAGCAATCTTTATTACTCAGTGTTTCTGTATTACTGAAGTCAGGTTCAGCTGCTCGCCTCTTGAAAGCCAGTACTTGAGAGGCAAGTGTTGGTTGGAAAAGGAAAGTTTGCTTTAGGAGGCCGGCGGTCTGGGCAGAAGGCGGACTTGTGTCCAAAAACCAACTTCACAGATTCTGCTCAACCGTGAA
>NW_020175831.1:12382-14227 GCF_003031525.2 Neophocaena asiaeorientalis asiaeorientalis | reverse complement strand
GGGGGGGTCAGAGTCTTCCTGACTGTGTACCTTTCTTCTGATTGGTTGGTGGTGAGATAACCAGACAGTGTTCCAGGAATCCTGTGCTCAACCTGAAGTTACCGTCCTCCACCTGGGTAGGGGCCTTAGTTCCTGCAGAAGAACTCAAAGGTATTTTGTTATGTATATTCCTTGAGGAGGCACCAGGACCCGGCCCCATGGCTGCAGTATTGTTTCTTGACTGCTCCTGCTTTGTTTCTGTGTTCCCTCCCTTCCCTGAAAAGCAACTGTTTGAATCTGCCCTTTGGAACTAAGGGAAGGTCAAGGAGGCTGAATGAAGCCTATTTCCTACAAACTAGAAACAGGGGACCCAGAAAGGATTTTTACCTAGGAGTGCCCCATGGGGTCTTGTTCCATTTCATCTGGAATAATATTTGTCTACATATTCCCAGGTCTATCACAAAGTTCTTAAAAATGATTATTAATTTTTAAAGTATATACAGACTATGAACTTGGTAGAAATTTTCTCCTTCAGTCATAGTAGAGTACATAGGTGTGAAACAAACTCACGGTGTGTGCCTTGATCATAGTGTCATTGTTTACACACTCATTTGTCATATTTCATATATATATATATATATATATATATGTATGTTTAGTTTTGTGGTTGTTTCCAGTGCGTTGCTGGGACTTAGTATACGTGCTGGGTAACAGATCTTCAAAGCGTGCAGTGGTTAATGTGTTTGTGTGTCCTTCTTTTAGTTGTGTACTGTTCTAATTGAAAGCCTATTACATGTACCTGTAGAAAGAAATTTGAAGAGTTGTTAAAGAAATACAAACCTCAGTAACCTGGCAGTTATTTCCAGAAGGGTCTGTGAGAGAGCGAGGAGGAGGGAGCTGTGGCTGGGGGGAGCGCTAGTTGGAGTATTCCTGCTCTGCAGGATGTTATAGTTTACTAATGGTTAAAAACATGAAAGAACCTTGTGTTTATTTAAACATAACGTCCATGTTTAATGAGTAGCGCCCAGGGGTTGACATCATCTGGTGGTGGCAGATTTGGGGGATTATAATAAAAATTGGTTCTTTTTTAAATTTAATCTGCTTTAGTTTAGAACATAAAGCGCATTTCCCCAAAGATAGCCTTTGCAACAATTATTTAAACAAGAGATTTCAGGGAAGTAGTAAACTTTTTCGATTGGTTTGGTCTTTAATGCTAGCTACGGGGAGCAATTACTTGGATTATCATTTTGACATAATTTTTCACCCAGCAATCCTTTTGAAAGTATTGTTTGCTTCGATTGAAACATTGAAATACTTCCTCCTGCCGGCAGTGCCCTAGATTAAAAGAGAGAGAGAAACACAGGCAGACCAACATGTAAAATTGGGTCAGTCGTCATTCAGGGGCCTGTGTGCCAGTGGTCTGGATTGTGTCGAGTTGGGAGTCGCAGGAAGTCCACAGAGAGCAAATTGCTGCACCCTCTGTGCTTGGTGGACAAAAAGAGGATTAGGGCCCTGAGGAATCCAAGACAGTAAGTGTCTCGCAAAGAAGAAAGGAATCTTGTGTCACTGTTGGCAGTTGTGGATGTTGATAGGAATAAGGGATCAGAATTGGAACAAGAGTATTTAGTTGGTTTATAGCCCCTGGCCAGTTAGGAGAATGGGCTGGGACTTGTTGCTTCCCCTTGGAAAAGGGGGTCTGGGAGGGCTGTGGGTTTTAGAAAAAATGAACAGGAGTGTGGGTGAAGGTAGAGTACTGAGGTGGCATTGAATGTTGCTTGTGAGTATTTTTTTTTAATATAACTTATTTTAATTTTTACTTTTTTTTTTTTTTTTTTTTGGGGGTACACGGGCCCCTCACTGTTGTGG
>NW_020175831.1:2457-12197 GCF_003031525.2 Neophocaena asiaeorientalis asiaeorientalis | reverse complement strand
CGGGCTCAGTAGCCATGGCTCACGGGCCTAGCCGCTCTGCGGCATGTGGGATCTTCCCAGACCGGGGCACAAACCCGCGTCCCCTGCATCGGCTGGCGGACTCTCAACCACTGCGCCACCAGGGAAGCCCCATTGTTTTATTAATTTTTATAAATTTATTTTATTTATTTTTGGCTGCGTTGGGTTTTCATTGCCACACATGGGCTTTCTCTAGTTGCGGTGAGCATGGGCTGCTCTTCGTTGTGGTGCACAGGCTTCTCATTGCGGTGGTTTCTCTTGTTGTGCACAGGCTCCGGAAGCGCAGGCTCAGCGGCCATGGCTCACGGACCCAGCCGCTCCACGGCATATGGGATCTTCCCGGACCAGGGCACGAACCTGCGTCCCCTGCATCAGCAGGCGGACTCTCAATCACTGCGCCACCAGGGAAGCCCGGCAGGTGGATTCTTAACCACTCTGCCACCAGGGAAGCCCCTGCTTGTGAGTTCTATGGGTGTTGTTTGTAGTCCACCCATACCTGTGGAATTAGAATCACCAGTGAGGTACCTGTTTCCTGTTTCACACGTGACATGCTATTACAGTGAAGTTATGATTATATAATGTAATATGATTATACGAATGTGGTTCTGATTATATAATGTAAACAGCTACACTTGAGATGAAGATGTGGAAATGGGATTTTTTTCAATTCATGAATGGAGATGTATATATATATTTTTAAATTTTTATTTATTTTTATATATCCATATGTACACACATACACATAAACACTTTTTTCCTTTCTCACAGAAACCAAAAAAGGAGTTGGTAGCAGTTTTGTTACACATTTCCCCACCACCACTAGTTAACAGATTTCAGGTGCAAATACACTTTCATTAGCCAAATTCAATTATCTCTGTCAGTCACCCACCACTAGAGAGTGTGGAGTGTGGCTTTGATTTGCCCTGTCGTTCTCATGGCAACTAGATGTTCCATTTTCCAGCTCTGTCTTTGAACAGTGTTTCTGGATTGGTCTTGAAATGATACTGCAATTGTCCTTCCAAATTATCTTCTTTTGTGTGGGTGTAGTTGTAGATCTGTCTCAGAGTTTTGTTCAGGATAGTACATTTTAGAATTTGAACTAGAGGAGACTTTCCCCTTTGACTTAAGCCACCTCTGTGGGGCAGAAACACCTCTGTGTTAATTGCTCTGCAGTCCAGTGAAGCAGAAGCAGGTGGTCGAGCTAAGGAGAATGCTTGCTAAGAAGAGGAAAGAAACTGTTGTAGATCCGAATTTTAGCTCCAGCGTGGTAAAAGATACCAATCAATCTTCTACCATCTCTTTCCCTTTCATTGGCTCTCGTGCTGCCACATCTGGCTTCACTTTTGTTTTCCAAATGAGTTTATTAGTTTTGCCATTTTGCATATGGCCGGGTTAACCCTGGAAAGACTGCTCTGGGAAACACTCTTGACATTTCAAATAGAAACAAAGCTTGAGACAGAGTTTCGGGCCATCCCTGTGAGCCCCTCCAGCATAGGCCAAAGCATCGGACTCTCATTCCCCCCGTGAAGAGGGAAGCGTAAAGTGGTACAATGTGGAGGCATCTCTGGATTTTTCTTGCCTGTACTTCCGGTGGGGCTGATTTGGAAATCTGCTCTATCTCTCCTTTCTTGCCTGCAGGCTGGTGGCTCTCAGGTCATCTTTACTAACCCTCTGGAGATAGTCAAGATTCGCCTGCAGGTAGCTGGAGAGATCACCACAGGACCCAGGGTCAGTGCCCTGAATGTGCTCCGGGACCTGGGACTCTTTGGTCTGTATAAGGTGAGTAGATTCCCTTGGGTTATCTCAGTAGAGAGGTTGTAATGTACTCAATAGAAATGTGAAAAAATGTGGAACCAGACTTCTCCCCCGCCAAATGGAAAAGGAATCTTGTCCAGCAGGGTGGTCCCTGGAGTAGAAAATCAAACAAAAAGGAAAAACCAGGACACTTCTATTAGAGGCATTGGGATATACAAACACGCTCTCCTGTTGTCATCTTCAGGCATTTATGAAGCTGCCAGCAGGGAGGCCAGCCCTGCAGACCAGCTGGCTGCAGGCTCACAGCCTTTTATTTGACGGTGGGTTTGGGAAGTTTCTTTGGTGTTCTTTTTGGGCTGGTTTAGGACTTCAAAATAGTCTTAGGTTTATTTTGAGTCTGCGTTATCTCTATTGTTATCTTCCCAGTAGGAGCTTCTCTTTGTCTTAATAATTTGACCACAGTGAAACAGTAGTAGAGTTTGGTAGGATTCAGGTCTTTAAGAAGTTAAGTGGTGGGATTTGTCAATAATGAATTCCATTTAAAAACACAAAACCAAACCAAACCAGGGTGTACTGTACTGTACTTTAGCAAAACGCCAGTCAACAGATTCCTTCCCCACAGGTGTACTTACTCCCATCATTACACATCAGATGTAATGGAGCAGAAGCTATTATTTTTCTTAAACAAGGAAGAATATTTCTTTCTATTCTTTTGCCTGGTATAAAAGGGGTATACGTAAATTTAGCTTTTATAGACAACTGTGTTTCCACAGCATCTGATTTATTTATAGATCCATCACAGTAGAAATGTGTAAATTGGCTTCTGTAGCTACAAATTGGAAATTAGAAATTCTCTAGATTAGAATCACACAGCTACAAGGCTCTTAGGAGACCAGTAAACCAATGATGCCTATCCTGAGAGTTTTGTACATATTCCCTCCCCTCCGCCCCCAACTTCCATCCTTTTTGGAATTCCCTTTGAGAGCTGATTTTATTAAAGTTGTTTCTCTCTGTATCATCTTTCAGAGAGTCCCAGGAATTTTTTTTTTTAATGTTTGAGTTTGTCTTTTAAAAACAGAGCCATCGGGGAAACAAGTACCAAAGATGGAGTTTTTGCCTGGCTAGCTAAAGCCTGGGGAGTAGAATAGTGGGGTTGAGGAAGGTGTTCATTGCGACCTCAGTCACTGAGACAAGCTGTACCTGGCTGGATTTCTACTCCCAGGGAAATTTCCTGCTAAAATATTTTGTCTGGGTTTCCCCCGTCCTCTGCTATTTAGGACATGGGGAATGAGGAGGGAAGATTGGTGGTTTCTTTTTCCCCTTCCCTAAAATAGTCACTTTCCTTTTCCACTGCTCCTGTCCATAGCTTCTTACCTGGTACTTCAGGGACTCAAAGCTGAGGTGGGTTGAATTGGTAATTTGTTAGTTTTGGGGGCTGCCTTTGCTGGTTGCTTTGAAATCAAGCTATTAATATTGGGTTTCTAAGTCTGTTCCCACCCACACGCCCTCCCCCTGGCACTCACCAAAGCCAAACAGAACAAGCAGCCTAGAGATTTGAGCATTGAATTTTTATTAACCTTAAAATCTGAATCTATACTGGAAATGCCAGAAAATTCTTAGTTGTCAGAATACCATCATTACCCAGTTAACTAACTCTAGGACTCCTGGGTCCACCAGTGTTTCTCAAACTTTGAGCCGTGTCTCTCTACTTCCCTGTGCCCGGCTGGTTCTTCCGTTTCCCTTCCACATCAGTCCCAAAGCTGTTTGAGGGACATCTCAGGCTTGTCACCCTGGATCCCTGGTGGGCATTCACACCTTGTTTACACAACTGTTTTGCACTGTTTCCTCACTGTGTGACAGGGTGCCAAAGCGTGCTTCCTCCGAGACATTCCCTTCTCTGCAATCTATTTTCCTGTTTATGCTCACTGCAAACTACTTCTGGCTGATGAAAACGGACACGTGGGAGGTATATATCTCCTTGCAGCTGGAGCCATGGCAGGTAACTACAATTTTTTTTCAAACCAAAAGAGTCCCCGCCTCCCCCTACATTCTCTTTAAGAAGTACAGAATCTGTATGTGCTTCCCCCCTTTATTTCTGGAAAGGTTATTGTTTGTATCTGACTTAGTTTAAATATGATCGATTTTTCTCCTTTGCGAGGTGTGCTGTAATTCTGATGAGAGTTAATTACATTTGCATAATGTGGATAAACAGCTTAATGCAGCTTAGCAACTTAGAGCCAAATTAGCTCTGCCCATCTCAATTGGGCTTTCATCAGTAACATGTTCCTTAGCCTCCTCTACCCCTGAAACCTTGGGTGCAGCCAAGCTAAGCATTAAGGTGGAAAAATTCTTCATCAAACCAGTTGCTTTGTTGTACCTCACCCTGACACACAGGTCTAAGCATGCTCTCACTTTCTAATTCTGTATATTGGAATCAACACGATTTGGCTCAAAATCGAGTTTGCTTCAGGAAGCTGTTCCTGTTCCTTCTGCCATCGTCCTCATCAGACCAAAGTGAGCCGTACTTCCCCAGCACACACCTTGTACTCCGTTGGCATCTCTTCTCTGTCGCTTAACACTTTTTGTCTTTTATTAATGGTTCTTTGCATAAGTTTTACCCCCTGTACTGGACTGGAAGCTCCTTGAGGGTAGGGGTTTCATTCTTGCCTTCCCTACGTGGCCAACATAGTAATAATAGGAGCTCAGTAAATGTTAACGGAACGAATGAAAATCCTCATCTGGTCTAAGATACCGGATTTAAGCACAGAAGAGATTCCATCTGAAAGAGGAGCCCAACAAGTGCAGGAAGGTACTAAGACACTTCCTCCTGATCTCATGCGCCAGCCTTCCTCTTGAGCTGTGAGGGAGCTGACTCGGGATGGAAGGGGAGGACCAGGCGTCCTTTGTTGCACCAGCCCTCGGATGTGACAGAAGAAGGAAAGGGCGCATGTTTGCTCCCCGTTACAGCTGGTCAGGGAGAGAAACGGGCAAGGTGAATGAGCACAAGCCCAGGGCTGTCCCCAGGTGCTTAGGGTGGCTCTTACCACTTGGCTCCTGGCACTGCTCTGTGGCTCACTGGGCACCTTCTCCTCTGGTTTGCTGGCTAAGCACAGCAGGATAGCCCAAGCACTCCCTGGAGTGTGGTGTGTGGCAGGAGCCCTTGCTTCCAGGGATGTCGGGTGGGCATGTTACTCTTCTCATCCACAATGATAGGGAATGACTTGTGATGATCAAGAAACTCTCCCAGGGAGCCTTGAGCCCTTATTTGGGACAGTCACTTGCAGTTATAAGTTGAAAGCCAGTAAAGCTGCCTGCTCAGTCTTGGCACCGAGTGTTCATCCAATTCCTTTTGGGTGTTCACCAAAGCCTCCCCATTTTAAGTGAGGGCCAGCAAATCTTCCCCCTAGTCTTTTCTCTCTGCTGTCCAGGCAGCAGCAAAGAACAGTCTTATCATGGACAGGCGTTTTGCCAGTGGTTGACGGAACCAAGTAAACATTTTCATGGAACTGTCAGCACCAGCTTCTTGCCCACAGACATTCGATGTCAGTTTTCAGAATGAGAGATGAATTGTTCTAATTTTTACCTGTAAAGCTTTGCTGGCAGGCACTGAGAACATTCAGAATTCAGAACATTCCAAAGGCGGCAGTTTACCTAGTTCTGTCTGAACAATGTAGAGGGCTCTGCGGGGGGATTCCCCGCCAGAGTCACGGCCCCATCTGCCTAGTGACCATTCGGTGATATTCAGGCCAAATTGAATTTCTTCCCCCTGAGGAAGATTATCTTGCTCCTTTGTTCCCTGTTTTGTTTTATAAGTGAAAGGTGTGGTTGTGAAATCCATCTCGTGTGTCCTGCTGCTGCTGAATCTTAACATGGCCCCGGGGAGCTGGGGCACAGGGGACGGATGACAAGGCCTTTTCATGATCAGTTCCCTTACGTTCCTTAACTGCCTGCCTGGCCTCCTCTGCTTTAGTTGTAATGACTTCTGTCATGTAAGCATGTCTGAAAAGGGCACAGTGAGCTCTAAAGTTAGCCCCTCAAACGGGTGAGTGGATATATGAGTGCTGATATTCACCTTGCACAGTAAGGTGACAGGAATCAGCAAAAAACACTACAGCTTGGTATCAGATATATTTAGCAGCTCATTAAATTGTCATTATCCTCATTTCTTCTATTATGTATGAAAATACTGTATCTTATTTAAGAAAAGAAAGGAGGTAAAATAATTGAAACCTAAAGAACACTTGGGGATTGTCCTAGTAATATTGCTGCATTTTTCTCCTCTCACAGTTCTTCGGGATCATGCAATATAGAGTGATTTTCCTAATTCAGAAAGAAAAAAAAAGAGCTTTGCCCTGACCCCATTGAAGTAGCTAATAGGCTTATAGATCCTTTTTCCATTAGCACCCAGGTATCTATTTAAGAAGCTTCTAGTTAAAGCTGCTAATTGTATTGTTAGTTTTAGCAGTATGTCTCTCCTTTGTTAAGGCACTTTGGATGAATTAAATGTGCCTTTCTCCCGAAAGGTGTGCCTGCCGCTTCTCTGGTGACCCCTGCTGATGTCATCAAGACAAGACTGCAGGTGGCCGCCCGCGCTGGCCAAACGACCTACAGTGGTGTCATCGACTGTTTCAGGAAGATACTCCGGGAAGAAGGGCCCTCTGCATTTTGGAAAGGGACTGCAGGTAGGGGCTGGGGCCATGTGGAAAGGCTGGCATTGGGGTCCTGGTCCCATTACTGGTTGTCTTTGCCGTAGTCATCCTGCTGTTAACTGCCCCAGTCTTTCTCTTTCAGCTCGAGTGTTTCGATCCTCTCCCCAGTTTGGTGTTACTTTGGTCACCTATGAACTTCTCCAGCGGTGGTTTTACATTGATTTTGGAGGCCTGTAAGTGCAGCTTTTCAACTCCCTTATAAAGAAAGCACCAAAACCCAAAACAGGTCTTTGTTCAGCCTACTAAGGCAGTTTTGGAACAGAAACTGACAGGACAGAGGATCCTGCAGGACCAACACATTTAAAACAGACAGTGGACTTGAGAAGCTTCAGTGTCGGAGGAGTAAGACCTTGGCAGGGTGACATCATACAAGTATTAAGCAGTTACTTGGGGAAAGTTTAGGGAGGCAGCAAATTAAAATGTAACGTGAATAACTGTCTTCTACGTGTAGGCAGATACTGAGCTTCATGGATTTAGCTCCTTATTTGGATTTTATTATATATGGCCTTTTCTCCAGAAGTAATATAAATTTGTATTAGTTACACTTCTGTAAACTTTCTAAGACTCAGTCAAGCCCTTTCACACCCCCAAGATTTCATTATTCACCATAATTTATTATTAGATAGGTATAGACATTCTTAGAACTGATTTACTGCAAAAAAAAAAAAAAAAATTCAAAGAGAGGTTATGCCCATGGACAAAATCACTGGTGACATTTAGGCCAGAAATTGGGCCTTTTGAAGCTTAGTACTTGAAGCTTGTGCTGTGGACAAGAGGAATCACTTGAATTTGCTGGCGAAGGTTTTACCCAAAGGAAGCAATTACCAGCTTTTCAGCAGAAGATCAAATTCTGTATCTGAGTCTTTTCCTCATAAACCTGTGAACCCCTTTCCTGCTCAGAAGCCAAGTAGGGAATTAGCTGTTGAACCAAGAATTAGAGGGACTTAACACAAAGAAAGTAAGAACAGCAGTCTCACGATTCCAGGCTTTTCTATACTTTTACATCCTGGAAAAGTAAGAATTATATCTATTTCTCTTTAAGTAATTTTAGTAATAACCTTCGTGAGTCTATTACCTTAAAAGTTAGCTTTTAAAATTATGTCAAAATAAAAGATGTACATTTTCTATGATTAATTTATGCTTAGTGTAAAAATATTGGGAAAACAGAAAAAAGAGAAAATCATCCGTATTCCTACTTCCCAGAGTGGTGATGTTTGAGTGTATTTTTTCTGGTCTCTTTTCTGTGGATCTATATATGTATATGAAATTGAGGCCATTTCTCTTAATCAAATACGTGAATGTGTTGCTTTCAAAGTAGCTATAAATAATGACTAATGCAGCATAAATGACAAGGAACTCATTGGACAGACACTCTTCTTTGAGGCACGTGGGTCAGATTGAAAGTGTTCAGTAGTTTTCCATCTTTATCAGTCTCGAGCCCACTAACCATTGGCTTTCCCTATCAACAGCAAACCCTCTGGCTCAGAACCAACACCTAAGTCGCGCATCGCAGACCTTCCTCCTGCCAATCCCGACCACATCGGCGGATACAGACTCGCCACAGCCACTTTTGCTGGCATTGAAAACAAGTTTGGCCTTTATCTCCCCAAATTTAAACCTCCTAGTGTTGCTGTGGCTCAGCCAAAGGTGGCGGCGGCAGCTCAGTGATGAGACAACCATCGAGTGCGGCAAAGTGGCGCCCTAGAGAGAGAGGCCTAGGAGAGCAGCCCCGTAACGCATCCAGTCAGCTGCATGGTGCTGACTGAGCTGAGGGGTCAAACTATTCTTTCTATATGACATATACATATATTTGTTTATAAACTAATCATTTGCCCAGGAAAAAAAAAAATACAACGCAGTTTGAATCTTTAGTTTTATGTGTTGAAATGTTTTCTAAGCCTTGGCATGAGTTACTGTCCTAGACTGCTTCGCACAGCTTGCACTTATAGTGACTGTACATATTGTACATCTTTGTACAGAGACATCTTGGCACCTCATCCCGACAAATCACATTTATAGAATGTAATGCAGTTCTGAGTGGCTTGAAATGTACAGAATGTTTTGAAAGTGCTTTATTAAGAATTACACGAAAATAAATGTATTAAAATTAAATTCATTCTCTTATTGGTGACTTACGGAAATAAAGCATTCAGTATTGGATGTATTTAATTCCTAGCTTGTTTTCCCTTCTGGAATAAAAAGGTATTTGCTGATAAGAGGCATAATGAGACAAAGTACTGAGACCATTGAAGAAGAGACCCTTTGGAACAGATGCATGCCAGTGGATGCCGGAGGACCAGGTTAATGACTTGTGTGTGTGCTGATATGTTTCTATTTATATTTCACGTGTGTATAGATTCTCCTCTGTTCATCAATCAAAAGGCATTTCCTAGACAGCTCCTCTCCTGCCAGTGTGCATATGGAAACAGGGATGTCTCCAGCATTACTGGCTTAGTTTTGCCTTCCTCTGACACAGCAAGGCAAGGGCCTAGCTTTCAAAAGAGTAAAGAATACTTTGGCAATTTTCATTCATATGGATATGATTCCAATCAAAAATAAAATGCACACCAAAACGTATGCATGGAGTTGGATTTTCCTTCATAAAGGTGCCGATAGTACTTTTTATTTTGATTCACTACCGATTCCCAATAACTAATGATCAGGTTTCCCTCTTTCCCACTTTTATAGGAAATCATTTGATTTGGAAAGGGCTGTGGTGGAGTGAGAGGAGTGCAGAAGAAAGAGAAAAGCTCTATCTCATAATTTGGTGGGGTCTAGGCTCTTCATTATGAATCCAAATACAAACTTATTCCAAAAGTCACTCACCAAGGGTGTGATTGCTAATTTAGATCTAAACATGCATCTTGACAGCCATATCAACACTTTGCTCTGGTTGTGGTTTGATGTATAGCATCAGAATTTATTTACTTTAGCAAAGTGCTTTGGGAAAACATTATTGCTATTGCCAATGAGCCGGCATATGAGAATGTATGCAAATATTTTCAAGGGGTGAGCCTGGAGCTGGACCAAGTCACTTAATATCCTACACATGGTTCATCAACTGATGGCTGACAGCCCTGTAGCACACTATCGGCTCTCTCGAGGCCCTCCAGGAACAAAAGAATTCGCTTCGAAAGCAAGTTATTTCCAAATGTATTCAGCTGTTCTCACTGAATGGAATAAATAGCAATACAGTTGTTTTGCTATTACCACCGGTTAAAAGTAAGCAAGTAGTCCACGGATATGTTCTTACAAAAG
>NW_020175831.1:0-2433 GCF_003031525.2 Neophocaena asiaeorientalis asiaeorientalis | reverse complement strand
CCAGAAAAAAAAAAAAAAAAAAAAAATATATATATATATATAGAGAGAGAGAGAGAGAGGGAGAGAGAAAGAGAGATGTGAAAATACCCTCTTTACCCTGCTTCTCCCTTTACCCTCCCTGCCCCAGAGGTAATCACTGCTAACAGGTTAGAGTATAAATTTGTGGTCTGTTTTTCATACATATATATGTATATAAATATATGTACATATTTATATTTTAAAAACAGGATTATGCTATGTATGTGTTGTTCTGTGACCTGCTTTTGTTCACTTGAAGTCTTTAAGATCTTTCCAGGTCAGTTCACAAAGATTAATTTTTAACAGCTGCATAGTATTCCAGTGTATGGGTTATGATACTTTTCACAAAAACTCCCTTATTGACATTTATTCATTTTTCCACTATTGCAAGCAATGCTGCAGTGAACAGTAAACATCTTTGTACACGTATTTTGAGTACATGTGCTAGTATTTCATTAGGATGGATATTTCAAATTGGAATTGGTACTTCACGAGATAATGGGTTTTACATTTTTATATATATTGTCACATTGTTCTTCAAAAAGGCTTTACTAATTTACTTTCCTTCTGACAGCATATGCAGAACGCCTATTTCTTTGCAACCGCAGCAAAAATGGATATTGTCAGTCTTTCACGTTTTAGGCAAATCGTGATAGGTGTTTTAGTTTTCATTTTACTAATTACTAGTGAGGTCAAATGTCTTTCCATATTTACTATCTGTGTATCTGATTACTATAGTGCGATATACAGAAAATACATGAAACATCTATGTGTATATGTATACACAGACACACACATAGATATTTTTTAAACAGTCATAAAGTGAACACCCATGTAACTACCCAGGTCAAGAAAGAGAACATTTCTAATACTTTAGAAGTTCCCCCACAGGATCCTCCCATCATAACCCCTGCTGTCGTCTTTAACACCATCCCTGCTCTTCATTTCTTTGCTTTCCTTTATAGTTTTACCACCCACGTACACATTCCTAAACACACTATTTAGTTCCTGTTTTTGAAATTTATGTGAATCAAATTATACTGTATACTTTTGCTTCCTTTTCTAAACATTATAAGATTCATCCCTATAAGTTGCTATATAAGCTATGATTTGCTTATTCCATTGTATGAATATATTACAATTTATTTTGCCATTTTACTCTGGACATCTGGGTTGTTTCCAGTTTGGGTATATTACAGACTCTGGGTATTTTGTATGTGTGTTTTCGAGTATGCATTTTTAAAAGGATATATACCTAAGAGCAGAACCACAGAGGCACAAGGTTTATAAGATTCAACTTAGCTAGATCATGCCAAACTATTTCCCAGAGATGCCCGTACTGATTTACATTCCTTCAAGAGTGTATTGGCTCTTTAAGTTTTACCAATCTGTCGAGTGTATAATGTTATCTTGTGATTTTAATTAGCATTTTCCTTATATCAGATGAGGCTGACACCTTTTATATATTCATATATATTGCCACATTGTTCTTCAAAAAGACTTTACTAATTTACTTTCCACCTCATAGCATGTGAGAATGCCTATAAGTTTATTGGCTATTTGGATTTCATCTTTGGTGAGTGAAATGTGTGTTCAGGTTTTGTCCATTTTTCTTAATAATTGGCAGGGGGTTCTTTATATGTTCGGGATACTATTCCTTTATGAGTGGTATTACAAAATCTTTTCCCAGTTTGTGGCTTGTCTTTTCACAATGTTTTGATTAACATTTTAATTTTAATATGTTCAAATACATCAGTTTTCCCTTATGGGTAGCATGGTTTATATTTCACTTAAATTTTTTTTCTCTCTCCAGGTTATGAATATGGCTGATATTTTCTTCTTAAATGCTTTATTAGTTTTGCCTCTCTCACAGAAGTTTCATCCTACTTGGAACTGTCTTTGGCATGTGGTATGAGGTAATTTATTATTATTATTTTTTGCTTCTTTATATGGTTAGTCTGTTGTCCCAGCACCATTGGTTGAAAAAAACCTTCCTTTTCCTACTGCTTTGAAGTGCTTTCTCTGTTATATATTAAGCATTGATATATGCAAAGATTTATTTCTGGACTTTTAATTTTGTTTTATTGGTCTTCTGTGCTGTATACACTCTCTTCATTACTATATCTTTTAAAAAGTTTTGATATATAGTATAGCAAGTCCTTTCAACTTGTTGTTCTTCAAGAGCTCGTGGCTCTTCTTGGTTCTTTGTTCTTCCATATCCATTTTAAAAACAGCTTGTCAGTTTCCTCCCTAAAACTAAAAAAACAAACCAAACACATTGAGATTTTGATTGGAGTTGCCATGATTCTGCAGGGCATTTGGAGAGAATTAATGTTATTATATTGGACCTTCTATCCATGAACATATTGTATCACTTAAGTCTTTTTAATGTCTTTTTTTTTTTTTTTTTTTTGG
>NW_020175830.1:209052-239770 GCF_003031525.2 Neophocaena asiaeorientalis asiaeorientalis | reverse complement strand
AAAAAAAAAAAGGAACCCAAGCATACTACAAAAGAAAATCATCAACAACCCACAATGAAAGAAACAAGAAATGATATGAACAGTGAAGAACTACAAAAACAACTGGAAAACAAGTAATAAAATGGCAACATGTACATATCTATCAGTGATTACTTTAAACGTCAGTGGACTAAATACTCTGATCAAAAGATTTAGAGTGGCTAATTGGATTAAAAAATAAAAAAAGACCTTTCAATATGGTGTCTGCAAGAGATTCCCTAAGGGCTAAAGACACACACAGACTGAAAGTGAGAGGATGGGAAAAAAGATATTTTATGCAAATGGAGAAGAAAAGAAAACGAGAGTAGCAATACTTATATCAGACAAAACAGACTTTGAAACAAAGGCCAAAACAAAAGACAAAGAAGAGCAATATATAATGATAAAGGGGTCAATACAAGAAGAGGATATTACACTCCTTAACATATACAGGAGCACATAAATATATAAAGCAAATACTAACAGACATAAAGGGAGATATCAACAATAATAGTAGGAGAGTTTAATACCACACTGATAGCAATGGACAAATTAACAAGACAGAAAATCAAGAAGGCAACAGTGGTCTTAAATGACAATATACCAGTTGGACATAATTGATATCTACAGGACATTACATCCAAATCCAGCAGAATACACATTCTTTTCCAATGCATATGTAACGTCCTCCAGGATAGATCACATACAAGGTCACAAAAAAAGCCTCAACAAATTTAAGAGAAAATAAATTATATCAAGCATTTTTCTGATGATGATGTTATGAAACTAGAAATCAACAACAAAAAGAAAACTGTGAAAAGAGCAAATATGTGGAGACTAAACAATATGTTACTAAAAAAACAATGGGTCAACAATGAAATCTAAGAGGGAATCAGAAAATACCTTGAGGCAAAGGAAAATGGAAACACAAGTTTCCAAAATGTATGAGAACCAGCCAATGAAGTTCTAAGAGAGTTCATAGTAATACAGGCCTTCCTCAAGAAACAAGAAAAATCTCAAATAAACAACCTAACTCACCACCTAAAATGATTAGAAAAAGAAGAACAAACAAAACCTGAAGTCAGCAGAAGTTAGGAAATAATAAAGATCAGAGAGGAATAAATAAAATAAAGATTAAAAAAAAACACAGAAAAGATCAATGAAACCAAGAGCTGTCTTCTAAGAAGAGAAGGGACCAAAATGAGCAAAATAAGAAATGAAAGAGGAGAAATATAACTGATACTATAGAGATACAAAAAATCATCAGGGAATAACATGAACAGTTATATGATAACAAATTGGACAACCTAGAAATAATAGATGAATTTCTAGAAACATACAGTCTGCCAAGACTGAGTCAACAAGGTACAGACAATTTGAAGAGATTGATTACTAGAAATGAAATTGAATTCATAAATGCAAAAACTCCCAGCAAACAAAAGCCCAGGACCAGATGTTTTCACAGGGGAATTCTACCAAACATATAAAGAAAAACAAATACCTATCTTTCTCAAACTATTTCAAAGAAATTAAAGTGGAGGGAGTACATCTAAATTTATTCTACAGTCCATCATTATCCTGATATCAAAACCAGACAAGGGCACTACAAAAAATAAAATTATAGGCCAATATCTTTGATAAATATAGATGCAAAAATCCTCAACAAAATATTAGCAAACTGAAATTAACAGTACATAAAAAGGATCATGCACCATGATCAAGCTGGATTTATTCCAGGGTCACAAGGATGGTTCAACATTCACAAAATAATCAATATGATACATCACATTAGCAAAAGTAAGTATAAAAATCACATGATCATTTCAGTAGATGCAGAAACAGCATTTGAACAATTTCAACATCCATTCATGATAGAAAATATCATCATAGTGGCTATAGAGTGAACATATCTCAACATAATAAATGTCATTTATGACAGATCCACAGCCAACTTAATGCTCATTGATCAAAAGCTGAAAGTCTTCCTGCTAAATTCAGGAACAATACAGTGATGGTCACTCTTGCTACTTCTATTTAACATAGTATTAGAAGTTCTGGCCACAGCAATCAGATAAGGAAAAAAAAAAGTTATTCAAATTAGAATGGAAGAGGTAAAACTGTCATTATTTGCAGATGACATAACACAATATATAGAGAATTCTAAAGTCTCCACCCAGAAGCAATTAGAATTAATAGATGAATTCAACAAGGTTACAGAAAATAATATTAATATACAGAATCTGTTGCACTTATGTACACTAATAATGAAATATCAGAAAGAGAAAGTAAAAATTTCCATTTAAAATTGCATCAAAAAATAAAATACCTAGCGATAAATTTAATCAAGGAGGTGAAAAACCTATACTCTGAAAACTAAAATATTGAGGAAGGAAATTGCAGATGATACAAAGAAATGGAAAAATATCCAGTGCTTTTTGATTGAAAGAATTAATATTGTTAAAATGGCCATACTACCTAAAGCAATCTACAGACTTAGTGCAATCCCTATCAAAATATCCATGACATTTTTCACAGAACTAGAACCAATAACTCTAAAATATCTATGGAAACACAGAAGACCCTGAATTTCTAAATCAATCTTGAGAAAAAAATGAATAAAGCTGGAAGTATGACCCTCCCAGACTTCAGACCAATACTACAAAGCTACAGTAATCCAAACAGCATGATATTGGCACAAAAACATGCAAATAGATCAATGGAACAAAGTAGAGAGCCCAGAAATAAACCCACATACCTATTGTCAATTAATCTATGACAAAAGAGGCAAGGCTATACAATGGAGAAAAACAGTCTCTCAACAAGTGGTGCTGGGAAAACTGGACAACCACAGGTAAAACAATGAGATTAGAATGTTTCCCCACACCATATACAAAAATAAACTCAAAATGGTTTAAAGACCTAAGTGTAAGACCTGAAACCATAAAACTCCTAGAAAAGAACATAGGCAGAAAACTCCTTTACATAAATCTTAGCAATATTTTCTTGGATCAGTCTCCTAAGTCAAAATAAATAGAAGCAGAAATAAACAAATGGGACATAATTAAACTTAAAAGCTTTTGCACAACCAAGGAAAGCATTAAGATGAAAAGACAACAAATGGAATGGAGGAAAATAATTGCAAATGATGAGACAAGTGGAGAGTTAATATCCGAAATACACAAACATCTCATACAACTCAATATCAAAAAACAAACAATCTAATAAAAAAATGAGCAAAGACCTGAATAGGCATTCCTCCCAAGAAGACATACAAATGGCTAACAGGTACATGAAAAGGTGGTCAACATTGCTAATTATTAGAGAAATGCAAATCAAAACAACAATGAGATATCACCTCACACCTATCAGAATAGCTATCATCAAAAAGTCTACAAATGACAAATGTTGGAGAGGATGTGGTATATGGTTGGTGGGATGTTAATTGGTACAGTCACTGTGGAAAACAATATGGAGATGCCTCAAAAAACTAAAAAATAAGACTACTATATGATGCAACAATTCCACTCCTTGGTATGTATCTGGAAAAATGAAAAAACTAATTTGAAAAGTTATATGCACCCCAATGTTCATAGCAGCACTATTTACAATAGCTGAGACATATAAGCAGCCCAAAGGGCCCATCAACAGATACTTGGCTTAAGAAGATATATATATATATATATATATATATATATATTACATATTATTTAACTATAAGTTAGTATATATATATATTATATATATATATAATTGTGTATATATATATACACACAGTGATATATTACTCAACCATAAAAAATAATGAAGTACTGCCATTTGCAGCAATGTGAATGGACTCAGAGAATATTATGCTTAGTGAAATAAGTCCTACAAAGACAAGTACTGTATGATATAACTTACCTAAAAAATAATACAAATGAATGTATATGCAAAACAGAAACAGAACCATAATATAGAAAAAAAACTTTTGGTTACCAAAAGAGAGAGGGAAAAGGGGGAGGGCCAAATTAGGGGTATGGAATTAACAAATATACACTACTGCATATAAAATAGATCAACAACAAGGCTATACTGTACAGCACAGGGAATTATATCCATTATCTTGTAATAGTTTATAATGGAGTATAATCTGCAAAACTACTGAATCACTATGCCATACACCTGAAACTAACAAAATATTGTAAATGGGGCTTCCCTGGTAGCGCAGTGGTTGGGGGTCCGCCTGCCGATGCGGGGGGCGTGGGTTCATGCCCTGGTCCGGGAGGATCCTGCGTGCTGCATAGCGGCTGGGCCCGTGAGCCTTGGCCGCTCGGCCTGCACGTCCGGAGCCTGTGCTCCGTGGCGGGACGGGCCACGGCAGTGGGAGGCCCACGTACCACAAAAAAACAAAAACAAACAAACAAACAATATTGTAAATCAACTCTAATTCCATAAAAAAGAAATACATATTATTTAACTATAAGTTAGTTTTCTCTTCTCTTTCTTGTATGTTGGAGTTAAGGCTTTATACTGATTATATTATAATTTACTTGTGTTGCTATGTGATAGTACCCTAAGAATTTTATTCCAGGATAATAGAGGTAGTGTTAGAACTATTGTTAATGAAAACTTTGGGTGTCATAAGGTTGCAAGTTACTGCTTTCGTCAGAGTGGACTCACTTTGACAGAATTTAGAATAACATTAAAGAATTTTGAAATCTTCCACTCTCATTTTTAGTACATGCCAACATTCAAAAGGCAAAAAAACAAACAAACAAAAAAAACACCTTCATTTGCTTTAAAAGAAACTATTTCTTATGATTGAATTAAACAATATTTACAGTTCAAGGAAACACTAGTTTAATTTAGAGATCCTAAACTCAAGACCCACAAATTAAATCCTATTCTTTTAAAGTTTCGTTTGGCCAGCATCATAGTTCAAAATTGTTTTAATTTGAATGACTAGATGAGTACATACTTTAAGCTGTACCAACCCTGCTGGCATATACCAAAGGAATAAAATGGCACCTCAAGTGTAACAGGAGTATGTATTTTGTAACTTGTACAGAATTTGCTCCCACTGAAAAAAAAATGGGGATGGCTGAAGGGTTGGTCAGTTACCAGAATTTAGAGATTTGGAGACTGTATGTGAAACATCCTGATCTCTGGCTGAGCATGAAAACTGGAAGATCTAGCAACACTGGATCTTTATTCCTTTCAGCAACAATAATCTGGATCTGAAAAGTGGCTTCCTCCTTTATACAGGCAGCAACTTTCCAGAGAGGTTCAGTTCTTTACTGGTTTTCTCATCTGTTCTGATTCACTGATTGATATTATATGCAAGAACCCTATGTTTATGACCTCTGGTGTAACTGGATATAAAACTACATACGTGAAGAAAAATAAAATATTCAAAATAATCAGAAATGTGTAGCATGCTATAAAATATCAGGTCTTTTTTATTATAAGGTTATATGTTAATTATGAAAACAAATAACACTATCATGTAACATGATGAAAGGCGGGCAGGAGGGGAACAGCAAGAGAAACATAGGATTTAGAGCCAGGGTCTTGCAACATCAGTTTTACACTTTTATCTGGGGATGTCTGTATTTAAATCATATTTCCTTTCTGAACTTCCATTTTCTAATCTTTTAGCATGACAGTAAAACCTGACTGTGGTGTACAATGTTCGTGCTCCACTCATATATCTTTGGCTCAATTTTTAAAATACTGTTTTGAAGACCCCCTCCCCACTCCCAGCTTCTGTGTGCTTTGGTTTACAGCAGTGAGCAAAAGACTGCCCTTGGGCTACTGTAATCTATCTTGCCCACAAATGGTGAGGAGACAGTTACCTGGAAAATTACATTCCCCTTGAAGATGCCTAGTCATTGTTGGAGGCAGTGGGTATAAGGAAGTTCACATCCTTTACCTCAAGTTAGTAGAATTCTGAGTCATAACTTATACTCTAAAATGCCTGTGCAGGTGACATTAAAGCTACCCTCTAACTTGTTTTTTTTTTTTTTTTTTTAATCCAGATATTGTAACATTGTTCAGCTTTTCACTTCCTTGGGATGGTTTCCTTACTTTATATTTTGTATACAAAATCTCATCTCAGGAACTGATTCTAGGGAAGTCTGACTAAAACCATTACTAATGAACCTTGTAGTACTAGTGTAAGATATAATGTGATACATGAAATGGAATGTTAAAATAATATTATAAAATGATTTTCTTAAAAATTCTGGTTGAATTTTCAAGGCAAAATCACAATTTTTCCCATGCCCAAAACATACTGAAATAATTAATTTAATAGAAAATATTATGAGAACAATCTATCCATATCTTTTACATAATGAGAAAGTCAAAACCTCAGTAGAAGTCAAGAAGTGGTGTTTTACACAAGCCACTTAGATAGTTTCATCCACCAGAGGGCAGACTGCAGAGGTAAAAAGAACTACAATCCTGCAGCCTGTGGAACAAAAACCACATTCACAGAAAGATAGACAAGATGAAAAAGCAGAGGGCTATGTACCAGATGAAGGAACAAGATAAAATCACAGAAAAGCAACTAAATGAAGGGGATATAGGCAACCTTCCAGAAAAAGAATTCAGAATAATGATAGTGAAGATGATCCAGGACCTCGGAAAAAGAATGGAGGCAAAGATCAAGGAGATGCAAGAAATGTTTAACAAAGACCTAGAAGACTTAATGAACAAACAAACAGAGATGAACAATAAAATAACTGAAATGAAAACTGCATTAGAAGGAATCAACAGCAGTATAACAGAGGCAGAAGAATGGATAAATGACTTGGAAGACAGGATGGTGGGATTCACTGCTGTGGAACAGAATAAAGAAAAAAGAATGAAAAGAAATGAAGACAGCCTAAGAGACCTCTGGGAAAACATTAAATACCACAACATTCACATTATAGGGGTTCCAGAAGGAGAAGAGAGAGAGAAAGGACCTGAGAAAATATTTGAAGATACAAAAACAAGACCCATATATATGCTGTCTAAAAAAGACCTACTTCAGACCTACTTCAGACCTAGGGACACATACAGACTGAAAATGAGGGGACGGAAAAAGATACTCCATGCAAATGGAAATAAAATTCCAAAAAAAAAAAATCAGGTCAAAATTTGTCTCCCTAGTTTTCTGGAGTCTCAGTTAAGATATACCTGCTTAAGGTCCTGCCTTTGTATGTGCAAATTCTTTCATACCTTAAGCATTAAAAAAAAAAAAGTGGTGTTTTGATGACAGCTACATTGCTTCTGTAACCAGTTTTATTTGACCCTGTGACAATGATAAGGAATAATATGGCATTATACTTTTAAAATTTATTTATTCATCTATTTATTTGTTTATTTATTTTGGGTTGCATTGGGTCTTAGTTGCTGCACATGGGATCTTTCATTGTGATGTGCGGGCTCTTGGTTGCAGTGTGTGGGCTTCTTTCTAGTTGTGGTGTGTGGGCTCAGTAGCTGTGGCACATGGGCTTAAATGACCCATGGCGTATGTGATCTTAGTTCCCAGACCAGGAATCAAACCCATGTCCCCTGCATTAGAAGGCAGATCCTTAACCAGTGGACCACCAGGTAAATCCGTACGCTTTTCTTTTTACTTTAATTTTTAACTCAAATTTTGGATTCTTGTTTGGAATAAAACAGGATCTTCACTGTTTACAAGGTTATTTCTGAGTTGCAAAAATTCTCTCTCCATATTTTTCCTTGTATTACCATGTTTTTCTCTGTAGTCTCCTATCCAATCTTGGCTGCCCAATCAGACAAACAGAATATGCAAGGACATTTTCTTTTTGCATTCTTTGGATTTCCTTCTTTGGATTTCCTTCCCATTTAGGTCACCACAGAGCACTGAGTAGAGTTCACTGTACTATAGAGTAGGTTCTCATTAGTTATCTATTTTATACATAGCAGTGTATATAAGTCAATCCCAATCTCCCAATTCATCCCATCCCCCCTTACCCACTTGGTGTCCATACGTTTGTTCTCTATATCTGTGTCTCTCTTTCAGCTTTGCAAATAGGTTCATCTGTACCATTTTCTAGATTCCACATATATGCGTTAATATATAGTATTTGTTTTTCTCTTTCTGACTTACTTCACTCTGTATGACAGTCTCTAAGTCCATCCACATCTCTGCAAATGGCACAATTTTGTTCATTTTTATGGCTGAGTAATATCCCATTGTATATATGTACCATATCTTCTTTATCCATTCCTCTGTTGATGGATATTTAGGTTGCTTCTATGTCCTGGTTATTGTAAATAGTGCTGCAATGAACATTGGGGTGCATGTATATTTTAGAATCATGGCTTTCTCAGGGTATATACCCAGTAGAGGGATTATTGGGCCATATGATTTTTTTATTTTTAGTTTTTTAAGGAAGCTCCATACTGTTCTCCATAGTGGCTGTTCCAATTTACATTCCCACCAACAGTGTAAAAGGGTTACCTTTTCTGCACACCCTCTCCAGTATTTATTGTTTCTAGATATTTTTTGATGGTGGCTATTCTGACCAGTGTGAGGTAATACCTCCTTGTAGTTTTGGTTTGCATTTCTCTAATAATTAGTGATGTTGAGCATCTTTTCATGTGCCTCTTGACCATCTGTATGTCTTCTTTGGAGAAATATCTGTTTAGGTCTTCTTCTGCCCATTATCTGATTGGGTTGATTGGGTTGATATTGAGCTGCATGGGCTGTTTGTATATTTTGGAGATTAATCCCTTGTCAGTTGCTTCATTTGCAAATATGTTCTACCATTCTGAGGGTTGTCTGTGAATGGTAAATTTTTAAAATAGGGGACAAGGAGATATTTGGAGATAGCAGGATGTGAAGCCAGAAACTACATATATCCTGTGCTTCAGATAGATCTGTGCTGCCCGACTTCTGACCTCAAATGCTCTTTACACACATGGACATGTCAATGGGGACTTGACTACTTGGCTGTTGAGTCTCCCTCTCTTGTGTTTTATAGGATTTATAATATTTTCCCGGTCAAATGCCTCAGCAGAGGGTGAGGAATGTCATGAGACTGTGAGATGTTTCCTCTACATGATCTCAGAGCAGGAAATAGTAGCTTTGGCATATAATTTCATATTTGCATGTGAGCAGAAAGAAACAACCACACTCAACTGAGTGCTGTAATGTTATACAAACTCAGAATATTTATAGAAAAAAATGAATGTATAGATTTCTATTTTAATTTAAAGAGAAGCTTTGAGAGAGTAAGGAAACTAAATAAAAGCTTGTTTTATTGTTCTTCTCTAATATTACACTTTGTGAGTCTCACATTTTCAAAGGATGCTTTTTCCCCAAGATGATTATTAGTTTGATGATTTTTATTATTTTAGAAATTTATTAAAAGTTCAATAGTTGATGGTAGAAGAAAATACTGCTTTCAAGGGCAAGGACTCCAGGTAACATTGGGCAACATCCGATTTTTCCTTCTCCATTAGCAATCCCTAGGGCTTCAGGTGAACAGAGCATCTCACAATCTATATTGATTCACTGCTCCGAAGCTCTTTGAAGTCACATTAGGATTTTGGTTTCTAGTGCTTTGCAACATTATCTGTTATACAGTACACTGGAAAATGCTTATAGTGTCATGTTCAGGTTCCTTTAAAGGGCCATATTTTTTTTCTTTTGTTATAGGTTGATGATAACTGAGCTTATTATTAATGTTGTATTAACACATGATCAGAAGTGTAATCATTTTCATTGAATTGGCCAATTATTTTTTAAAATATATCTAATAAATGTTTCTTCACAAAATTAAACTCTTTTCTTCCCTAAATCACTCAATTTTTATGACTCCCTTTAGAAAGAGACTTGTTTAGATAGAGACTCACTTTTAAAAATTTTGCTTAATTAAATGGTGGTGAATGACATCTTAGAGACAAGAACTAGAAGGAAACTGATCACCTTCAGGTAAAGCCCCATACTTTTATAGAGATAAACTTTAGCTAAGATGGTAAACAACCTTTCTAAATACATAGATTTAATTGACAACAGATGAAACATGAGAACAGAAACGTGCCCTGAATTCAGAATCCAGCTTGGGCTTTCACAGATTTCAATAGTGTGTATTTGAGTGATTTGTGGGGAGAAAAACACATCTATTGTACAATGCTGGCAACTTTAAGAATTGTATTCTGTATTTTTATTGTCTTATTTCTCTCTCCCTGTTTTTAACAAGTAGACAGATCCTGGACCTTTTGAATAGTGATTAAATGTTAGAACTCCTAAATAATCAGCTGGATTTGATTTTAAATTAAAAATAAATTTCTAGATACTACCATTGTAAAACAGTAAATTTAAGAAAGTTATTATTTTGTAGCTAATCATGTAAAAAGGATAGCCTTGCTTCTGATTTTTAAATTCCATTTTATATAACATTGAACAATAGATGTCACTGTTTGGCCAATAAAAATAACTATAGATTATTTTTCTTCATAAACAATCCTTGTGCTGAACAGATAAGTTACAGGGTTCTGGTAGAAAAAGCTCAAACAGTGGCAGTGTCTCTTAAATATTAATATCTGGTTGTGTTTTCTCTAAAAAACACATTAATACATTAAATCCATCACTTTCTGAATCATTTTACATATAGCTAATTTAAAGCTGCTCATTTTGTGCCTTTATATTAATGTTTTGACAATTAGGTGTTATTACAAGGAGAGTTAGAATAAGGTTATTTGAGAAGTATGGGCTCAGGTCAAGAAAGAAACCTCTCAGAGTATGATTAATTGTATTTTAAGTCCATGTAATATCTAGTAAGCTAACTTGATTGACAGGGAATCTATACAAAATGGAAATTAGGGATAGAGAAGCCAAGGAAGAAGAGATATTGAAAGTAATGCAATTGGATCCAATTGTGAGGGATGGAGAAGTGATAGACTCTGATCCAAATTTCATGGATGGAGTCAAGGCCATATTCAAATTTATATCAATTTTGTGTAAACAAATCCGAAGTTTTCAAGAAGCTAAGGTAAAGTTGCTAAGCAGCTGGCAACAGGAAGATGACTTAGAAGAAACAGTAGGGAGTGTTTGGAGATTGTTTAATGATAGTGTATTTTTTTTTTTTTTTACACCTGAGGCATATTATAGAAAAAATATTAGTTTAAGGTACAAGAAAACTGTTAAAATTTAACATCTGTTTCCTTAAGTTTTCCATAGATTATAACATATTCTGCCAAAGTCCTAGGACGTGTGTGCCTGATGCCAAAAAAAAAGAAAGAAAAAAAAAAAGAATTCAGAACGTTTGGTGAATGAGCAACTGCCAGGCCCTAAATCTAACAAGCTGTATATCCTAATTGCATTTGTAAAGTGGTTTAGGATTTATGAAGCACTTTCACACTAATTATCCAGGCTACTCTCTGACTCCTCAACCCATTGCAAAATGACTTCTGGAGCAACCATTTCACTCAAGCTGAAATCTCAAATGTTATTAATGACCCACACATTGTCAAAAACCACCAACCTGCTCTTGTCCTTATTCTATTCAATCACTGCTTTTTCTTTTTTTTTTTTTAGAAGATGTTGGAAGTAGGAGTTTATTAATTAATTTATTTATTTTTGCTGTGTTGGGTCTTCGTTTCTGTGCAAGGGCTTTCTCTAGTTGCTGCAAGCAGGGGGCCACTCTCCATCGTGGTGCGCAGGCCTCTCACTGACACGGCCTCTCTTGTTGTGGAGCACAGGCTCCAGACGCGCAGGCTCAGTAGTTGTGGCTCACAGGTCTAGTTGCTCCGCGGCATGTGGGATCCTCCCAGACCAGGGCTCGAGTCCATGTCCCCTACATTAGCAGGCATAATTCTCAACCACTGCGCCACCAGGGAAGCCCTCTTTTTTTTTTTTTTTTTTTAATATGGTAAATTACTTTCCTTTAATTTCTCTCTTCCTATGCTTTCTGTACCAATTTTTTCCCCTGGTTTTCCTTCTACCTTTCTGACCTCTTCTTATTTTTCTTCTCTGATAATTTTCTACTATCCTATCCCTTAAATATTTGTGTTCTCAGATTTCTGCCTCTGACCCTTTTCTCTCTGTATGCTTTTCTGAACGGTTATGTTGGTGGGGAACATTTGAGCTACCTTCTGTACAATTGTTATTCAACAAATAATAATTTCCCCTATGTACTGGGTACTGTTTCAGGTGCTGGGAACACAGGAATCACTAGAAGTGTTATTGTCTCTTCCCTCAGTCTTTTAGTCCTTTTTAGTTCAGTAGTTAGGGAAAGGGCATGTGTGGGAATATACTGAGTAATTGACTGATGTATCTACAACTTCTCCTTCAACGCCCTCACTCTTCAAATACATTTTCTTGTGCTCTCAGTCCCTACCCTAGTAGTTAGGAAATTATGGGATCACACATTTGAGGAGAGGGTTATTAACATAGAAATTCAGGGGAAAAGAAATGGGTCAAAATACTGTTTTCAAGTATTAAGTAAACTTTTAGAACTGGCAATAAAAGACATGGTCTTGCAAGAAAAGGATTTTAGAAGTACAAGATGGCAAGTTTTTGGTTTTCTAAAGCATAAAGTAAATTCTCTAACAACAGAGTTTTTCCTGCCTGCCTGCCTAAATAAGATCCCAAGGGCTATTGAATAGGAGAAAACAAAAGAGATACAGGCATGATCTATGTCCTCTTCCCTTTGAGCCATTTCCTAAAGGGTAGTGGTAAAACCCTGTAATGATTTAAGCACCCAAGGAGTGAGGTAACCTATGTTCAGATTGCTGGTTTGATTCCTAGATTCTGACAACTCCTCTACAAGTATAGAGAGAGCTGCATGTGGCCAAGTAATGGCTGAATCCAAACCTACAAAGCCTCAGGGCAGGTCTCTGGTAGGTGGCAGCTAAGAGTCAAGTATTTTCCTGTAGGGCTGAGGGTAGCAGAGATGTGACAGTGATGCCAAAGGACCTTGGGGAGCCCTGTGGCTAAGACAAATGAGTAGCATTAGCACGTGTGCCATGGAGTTTCTTTCTAGATGTCAGGTTGGAAAGCTGAGGCCAGGTAGGTGCCAGAGTGAAGAGATGACCCCTTCCCTAGAAAACTGTTTGCCAGCCCAAGCAAATGCTGAAAACCAGGCATTCACTTGTGACGACTGCTCACACAAAAATTTTACTTTCTGCCATAGGACAGAGTGATTTCTCAAAACAGATTTTTTTAAACAAAGATAGATGTACTTTCCTCCTATTCTAGCTAGGTAAAATTGATGGAAAAATAGAAATATCTGCACATGAGTGTTGAGTACATACAAAGCATCAGGGATCCTGGGAGATGTTAATGATATAAACTAAATAAGAAATTACCCCTGCCCTCAAGAAGCCTACATTTTATTGAAAAAGACAATGTTGAGCCGGCTTCTGGCTGATTTTCTTTTTATTACACCAAAGTATTCAGCATATTTACTGCTTTGAATGTCCCATCCTTTCATTTTAGGTCTACCAGGTTTCTCCTTTCTCATTTGAGACTTAGGGATGAATCATTTTGTGATGTTTTCCCCTGCCCTTTTGGCTAAATTAACTACCAACTACTATATTCCCATAGCACTTTTTATATAGGATAGCACATTTTTTAATATATTTCTCAGTTGTACAAGGCTTTGTCTCCTCATTTAAATGATAAGGTCCTTAAAGGCAGGGACAGTTATATACCCATTTTTCTGTCTTTAGCATCTGGTACATAGAAGATTATCAATAAAATCTTATTTTATTGAAAATTTTTATGCTGATTCTCCAAAATCACTCTGTATGATTAGTGTTGTGTTCTTTAGACTTTTGTTTTTTTAACATATTTGAAAATAATGAAGGATGCAGACAGTCAAATTACTTGTTTGAAGTCACATAGCTATGAGGTGGCAAAGCTTTGAACAAACAAAAAATATCTGACTCTAAATCTGCATTGTTACTTACTTAGCTCACTTGGTTCCAATCTTGGCATTTAGAACTGTGTCCAGATAGTTGTATAAGATTAACAATTTAGATTTGCTCATGTGGCCCAAAGAAGTCTTCTCTTTCTTGTCCTCACAAACCTCATGACAAACCTAAACCTCAACATGCTATATTAACTGGTTCCATGTTGTAACTTTTATTTTCAATTAATTATTTCAGGGTAAAACCCACTGTACTTGTTGCTTTGATGTCTTCTCCCATTTTCCTACCCTGATTATTTCATTCATTTCCTCTGTTGCCACTTAAGCCCTTGTATTCTAGCTTTGACATGTTCAGTATCACCTCAAACACACAGGTACAGAAGGCTGCCTGAGTCTGTCCAATTTTTATATTCAATTATTGATTTGGTTCAATATCTTCTATAAGCCATTGCCTTCTTTTTAATTTCTGAGGTTACTTTTATTTAAGATTAGAAAGGAAATGCCTTAAATATGGAAAAAAATTTTCAGAAAAAAAGACATGTTAAGATTTTCTATCAGCAGCTGCTCTTTTGGAGAATAGAAAGAATTGCACAAGATATTCATAAATGACAGGTTTTCTCTGAGGATAATATTCTACACTTTGAATAATAATTTTACATTTTTTTAGTAGCAACACATGCTAGAAACTGTGTTTCTTCTATTAGAATATTTTAAATCAGTAATCAAATTAAAAAGGAAAAGTCATTCATTCATTCATTTAACCAGCACATAAATATTTATCTAGGACTCTCATACTATTTTATTATGTAGATTGTTAAAAGTAACTTTACTGAGAAAATCAATAGAATAATAATGTAAAACCTTACTATCACAGATTAATTGCCCAAAAGAGAATTTGAAATTATGTATTTAATTATTATGTATTTTAAAAACAGTTTCATTAAGTGCAAGTTCATGCAGAAATTCAAAATAAGTTTGTCCACTACAAGAATGGACAAACAAGAAAAGCTACTTTAATTACTAGATAAGCATAGCTTGTAATTAGCATGTCAACTTTTGTGTGTGCAAATGAATGTTTCCAAAGAACTGAAAGTATTTACTTTTCTCACTTTAGAAGCTCTGACATTTTCTGAACAATCTTATTAAAGCATTAATTTACAATCTTCCTTTTTAACTTCAGGGCATCTCTGTGAACTGTTAGCAATTCTCTTTTAGTGGACCCCAATTAATTTACTTTCTGAGTTTTTTCATTTATATAAGATCTTATTTTCTAATGTTCTTATTAAATTTTATGCTGTGTGTTTTCAGATCATTTCAAGTACTATGTATATTCTCAGAAAAAAAATTATGTCAGTGGAAATATAATGGTGCACTTGTTAAGGAAGAATGTCAACTCAACAGAAACAATTATGCTAAGACTAGCTAGCAAGCAAGTGTTTTTTTTTTACTAAAAGAGAGGTTTTAAATTGTGTTCTGCAGATGTAAAAATCCATGGGAAAAATATATAATTATACTTGTAAAACTGTGTATATATATGTATGTACATGTACACAAACATAAATAAGTTTGTTTATACAGCCTTTCTAATGGAAAAGTTAAGAAAATCTACCTGTGAATTGCTCTCAGAACTTACCATTTGTGCTCAATTGCTAAATCTGTAACAGATAAGCAAAAACTAGATAAAAAGCCACTAATAACATATATATGTGTATATATATACATACACACTTGTGTGTGTATATATATATGTGTGTGTGTATATATATATATATATATATATATGGCAAATGATACATTCAATATTATCCTGTAGTCTTTGTATCCACTTTCCAGCAATGGGTACCATTAAATAACTATGTTGATATGCTGCTCTTCCTTACTTGCTAAGCTTAACATAGAATAAAAATCTCCTTAATTTGGTTGAGATTGATTAGAATTTATTATAAGAAATGTTATTGATATGTAGTTTTTCTACAAAGTCATGTATAAAATGCATAAATCATTGTTTATGCCATTTATATTAACAAATCATCAAGATAGAGTAGCAAACTATCTTATTAAGGGCACAGCAAAGTTAAATAAAACACCCAAATACAACAGTTTAGGGAAGGGTCAAAAAACAAAAGGAAGTCAGGACATAAAGAGTCAGAGAGCTATAGAGATAGAATGCATTGCCTAGGGCTGGGGAGTGGGGGGATTAATGGATGATGCCTAGGGTGTGCAGGGTTTCTTTTGGGGGTAATGAAATGTTTTAAAATTAATTGTGGTGATGGATGCACAACTCTGAATATACTAAAAAACAAAGGTATTTAAAGAAAAAGTTCTTAGAGAAAACAACTACATTTAGATGGTCATTACATTCACTGCACTTCTGTTGGGGCACTTACTTGTTTCTGAGTATGAAAAGTAAGCTTAAACAGAGCAGTAACCAAGTAAATATTGGTGCAGTCTCATAAGGACACAGGCTCATAGGAGCCCAAGATTGATGTTCAGGCCTACTAAAGCCGACAGAGCTCATTATGGAGAAAGGGGAGCCATAGAGAAGTGAGACATATATTCTGTGTGCAGATGCTTCCTCAGATATTTGCTAATTCTAAAGTTGTGCATGCATAGAAGAATATTCAAAAGGGAAAAAAGCATAAAGCAGTATAAAAGAGATTTTAAAACTTAGCAGATAATTTAGCAAGCTCATAGTTATGGGACGACAAGTTTTCATAAAGGTGAAGAATTTCAGTTAAGGTGTCAGACATATTATACTCTAAAATTAAGGATAAACCAGAAATATGGATCAATACACTTACTTTATGAGTCTTCAGAAAGAAAAATAACTCTTTGTTTTGTTTTGTTTTTTTGCTGTATGCGGGCTTCTCACTGCCATGTCCTCTCCCGCTGCAGAGCACAGGCTCTGGACGCGCAGGTCCAGCGGCCATGGCTCACGGGCGCAGCCGCTCTGTGGAATGCAGGATCCTCCCAGAACGGGGCACGAACCCATGTCCCCTGCATCGGCAGGTGGACCCTCAACCACTGCACCACCAGGGAAGCCCCAAGAACTCCTCTTTGAAGGAACATACCATCATCCAGAATTTCCACATTACTTCATAAATAATGTCCAGTATTCAATCAAAACTTACTAGACGTGCTACCAAAAAGCACCAAATAACTGAAATCAACAAGAGAAAAAGATAATTAAAAGGCTACAAGTAAGCCAGATGTCAGCAAAGATCAGAGATATATTTTTCAAAGAGTCAAATGGAAATCCTAGAAATGAGAATAAAAGCTGAAATTTTAAAATTCAATGCATATGTTTAATAGTTGAGAAATAGAGGATTAGTGAAATGAAGTTCATTAGATAATGTTCAGATTGAATGAATAAAAACTAGATAAATAGTATGAGATATGTAAAACACAGTGAAAACTACTAACATATTTGTAATTAAAGCCCAAAGAGAAGAGATAGAAAGAGACAGAAGTAGTATTTGAGGGGGAACATGTTGATAATTTTCCAAAACTGACCCCCAAAAAATGATAGATTAAAAAGTTCTACAAAACATAAGAAAGATAAATAAAAAAGAAAACCACATCTTGTCACATCATAGAAAAAACAAAGCTGATAATCAAAGACAAGCAGGAAAACTTAAGAGTTCCTTTAAAGGAGAATTAATTTTTACTAGAAATGGCAGAATGAGTAAAACAAAACAAAAAAACATGACATCTTTTAAGTGCAAAAAATTTAAAAATAGAATGATAGTCAACCAAAACTTCTACAAACAACAAAAAATACATTTCAAAAATGAAGGTGAAATAACTAAATATTTAGTCTGAGAGCAAAAATCACCAACAGACCTACTCTTATGTTCATACATTTGAATTATTCTAGAAGAGAAATGATCTCAAGTAGATGCATGGTAAAGGACTGAAGAATTAAGAACACCAGAAAAAATAAACAAATGAATAATTTAAATGAATGCTCACTGTTTATATTCATTTATTAAAAGCATAGAAATATATGCACAATTAAAGGACAAAAAGTAAACCTGAAAAAAAATGAGTTAAAGCATGTTAAAATAGTTCCATTTCTAGAAGGAAATATTTTAAAACACAACTTAATAAGAAGGATATATGCTATAATTTCCAAGATGATCATAAGTGAAGAGCTCAGAATATATGTCACAAACAATTAGAGGGAAAATGATAAAAAATTTAATAAAAATAACTTGATTAATACAAAGGAAAGAAGATAAGTGAGAAAAATAATTAAATATAGAGTGGATATAGAGGAAACAAATAATACTCTCATATCCATAAATTTAAAGATATCAGAAGTTACATTAAATGTGAATGGAGATGTTCTAATTAAAAGACAAAGATTACAATCTGGATTAAAATAAAACAAAATGAATTAGAACCAACTATATATTGCTTAGAAAAAATGAACATTAACTATAAAGAACAGAAAGATTCAAAAGAAAAGAATGGTAAAATACAGACCATGGAAATACAAACTTAAGAAAAACTATTATATCTATACTAATATTAGAAAGTGCAGAATTTCAGGCAGAGAAAATTACAAGGGATAAAGAAGGAATTCAACAGGAATATATAATAACCTTAAACTTATATGTACTAACAACATAGCCTCAAAATATATAAACTGAAGTCTGTCATAACTAAAGGAGAAATAAATAAATCTACAATCAAAGTTTAAAATTTTAATATCTTTCTTGGTAATAAAACTCACTAAGAGTTACAGAAGATTTGAACAACATGATTTACAAATTTGACCTAAAAATCATAAGGATATAGCAGTCCCTATAATTATAACACATTAGTAAAAATAAAAATAAGAAAAAAAATAACATTTTGACTATTTGTGTATTTAATTTTCTGATTAATGAAGTATAACATTATAATATAGATGAATTAGTTTTTAGAAGAAAATTTATAATTCTAAATTCTTGAGCTCAAAAAATTGGAAATAAAAGTGGAAGTTAAACAAGATAAGGAAAATGGACTTAATAAAAAAGAAAGTAAATATACAATAGAGAAAATAAAATTGTTTCTTTGAAAAGACCATATAATTTATAAACATATCATAAGTCCGATTAAGGGGAAAAAAAAGAAAAGGCACAACATAGTATCAGGAATGAAAAATTCAAAACCAATAATATGGACATTACAGATAATGAGTACACTATAATTCTAACAATAAATTAATACCACTTATTAAAGCTGGTATAAGAAAAAGCACTAAATCTAAATCTGAATAATCTTACATACACTCAATATGTTGAATCTGTAAAATCTTCCCATAAAGAGAAGTCAGAGTGAGTTAGGAGTCATTGGGTGAGCAAGATGTTGCTCCCAATAAACATGATTTGATAGCCATCTACAGACAAAAACACCTTTGTGGGAGACTTGTTCAAACTCCAGTAAAGCCCAAGACTAAGGACAGTCACTTTGAGAAGGCAGGACAATGACCTGGTGGCAGGTTTGCCCAAAATGGTCCCTGTTGCAGTCTGAAAGAAGTCCTATGTTCCTATGGATTTAGTTCCACTTGACCCTGGTCCTACAACTATCCCCATCTGCTACTGACCCTGGAGGCATGCAGGTGAGCAGGCCCTGGCTCCAATCAGAGTCGAGACAATAATCTTTAGGAGATAACAGAGAATACCTTTATGATTTGGAGTAGATAGAAATTTATTAAATAGGGTCTAATCATTAAATTTAAAAATTAATAATAAAAATTAAATAAATTAAATAAAAAATTAAATAAATTAAATAAAAAACTAAATAAAAAATTGATAGGTTGTACTTCATTAAATCTGTAAGCATTCCAGACTTGAAGAAGATATCTGCAATACATATATCTAAAGAAGAATACATATATTGCACAAAAATGAATGGCTAAATAACCAGTAAGCATATGTAAAGATGTTAGCATTAGTCATTAGGAGAAAAAAAAACAACAAAAAATGAAAACCATGATGAGGTACCTTTGCACACACATCAGAAAGTGTAAAATTAAAGTTTAAAAAATAACAGTACTAAGTGTAGGCAAACATGGAGGACCCATAAAATGCTGGTGGTTGTATAACATTGGAACAAATCCTTTGGAAAACTTTGGCATGACCTATGATGCTGAATATACACATATTATGGATCCAAGAATTTCATTCCTAGGCCTACTTAACATATAAATGTGCACTAAAGGACGTGTGTAAGAATGTTCATAGCATCATTAGTAACTGTTTAAAACAGAAATAACCATTTTCTTCAAGAGTAAATTTTATAAGTTATGAGCTATGTATGCAGTGGAACATTATAGAATAATGTAAAAAAAACAGGTCACATATAATTTTGATTAAAAGAAAAAAGATACAGAGATGCAAGAGTACCTAGTATATGATCCCATTCATATGAAAAAAAGAACACTTTTTCCCTAAAGAGGCAAACTTATCTATGATGATTTTGATCAGAATAGTCCTTACCTTTGAGGCAGGGAATGAGTGAAATGAGGCAGGAATGAGGCTTCTGGAACAATGGTTATGTTCTGTATCTGGATAAGTGTGGTCGTTATACAGGAGTATTCACTTTGTAAATATCTGTGGAACTGTATAGTTAAGATTTACACACTTCACTGTATGTTACACTCTTTAAAAATAAAATACAAAAAACATTGATATTATTGGTATTAGAATGTTGAAACTCCTAGTAGGCTACCCAAACTTTTGTGTGTGGCAGGAGTGGTGGAGGGCAGGGGGAGATGTGAGGGTGGTAATAGAACAACAAGGGCAATGACAATAATACAAATAATAAATGAGCACTAGTCTTTGGAATAAAAGACGGGAGAACAGGAAGAAAATAAAGCCACCCTCCAATCTTTTGAAGTAGGTGATATAATTACCCTGGTTCATATAGAAGGAAACAGCTCCGTGGAGCTGTTACTTGCCTAAAATTACAGATGTCTATATGATAGAACTGGGACTGGATTCATAAGACCAGTTTTAAGTTCTTATTCTTAACTGGGATAAGATTCTTAACCCCATACTTTTTCATTGCTTACAAAAATACTGATTAAAAACATCTTGTTTTGAAGGGAAGACTATAATTTGTTGAAGGAGGACAGAATTCCAAAGTTCTGTTTGGTTTAATAATAATAATATATAGCCTTACCTGCATAGATAAAGCAGCAGAGGGAAAAATATTTAAAGGCCATAATATTGACTAATTACTAAAGACCATATGTTTCCAATGATCCCGATGAAACCAGGATGAAACCTGATGGCTTTTCTGTGGTAGAGTTATGTGTTAGTTTCCCTTTGTACCAATGAGGCTTTTGCAACTTAGGAGGAAAAATTTGAAAAGAATAGGCATGTCTGCCAAAGGTAGTAACAAATTTGGGCACAATTTTTTGTGTCTTCAAGTTTCCCCAGTCCACTATTCACTTTCTTTGCAAATCATTCCACTTTTTTCCTCAAAAAAAGAGTTTGGAACTGCTAGACTTGAAACCAAAAGATCCTTATTTATTTTATTATAGCATTTCACAAATAGGTTTGCTGAAGGAAGATGTGTATTAGACTATTTATTATATTTATATTTGCATATCAGATTAGCTGCTTCTTTCTTCTTTTTGCAAAAGAATAGACTTTGTGATCCTTGAATTAGGAAAATATTCTCCTTATACAATTAATCTCAGGCATTGATATTTATCACATTCTCTATGAGGTCTTTATGGGATGTGCCCCACTTCAGGACAGAACTTTTCTACTACTTTGCTGACTTATTCCCTACTCTAATTTCATAATTTGATAGGAGAAAGCTTTTTATGTGAATCACGCAAGCACAAAATTTGGTAAAGTGAGTGAGAAGAAGAAAAAAGCTTAAAGACACCATAGTTAGCAACACAATGCTTTTGCAACACACATATTTTATTTTATCACTCTCAGGAAGCACAGTGCTTTGCAATTTCAACTCAAAGATTAAAAACAAAATCCTTCTCAATTCTAGGCTCTCATACAAAGTCTCTTAAATAAAACCTTTCCCTTCTCCACTCTCACCTCTCCAGTATGTCTAGAGATTAGAAACCATTTGAATGAACACACAAATGCAGCAGAAAAAGACTCATGAGTGGGTATCAGTAGATTTACTCAATTGTGCACCCCTTGGTGTATTCCGACTCTAGTCCTAAAGGGACTGCAATATTTTTCCTTCTCAGCCACAAATTTAGAGAATCTTGTTTCATCACAGCTAGGTTCTTCTAAAGCAGTGTTTCTCCACCTCAGTATTATTGATATTTTCAACCAGATAATTAGTTGTTGTAGGAGGCTATTCTGTATATTGTAGGATGTTTAACAGCATCGCTGGCCCTCTACCCACTACTTGCCAGTATCACCACTCCCCGCACACCCAATTCTGACAAACGAAAATGTTTCCAGACATTGCCAAATGTCCCTAGGAGGTAAAATGGTTCCAAGTTGAGAACCACTGACCCACAGAATAAAAACAAATTACAGAAATACAAAGGAAGAAGAAAGAGGACAGTTCTGAAAACCACATTTTAAGAGGTTTTAGACTTTCCAGGAGGATCTTTATATCTAGGTAATTTAGGCAGCTTTCCTTTATAAGAGACTTAGGAACTGCAGCACTGTATCCATCATTTCAGGTCTGATCTCTCACCACTGGCTTCACTATGCTTGCTCTCCTTTTGAAGGTCAGCTCGTAATAATTTCAGTTTCCTTTGAATCTCAGTCAGAATACCTATTTTCTGCTCCAAAATGGACAATAACTGGGCAATGCAAAAATCAACATTACAGTTTACCCCATCAGCTATCTCCTGGATGTTATTCCCTGGCCGTTGGCTTGATTCCTTCCAGGAGATTGCTGTATCCTCCATTAGTGGAGAGGATAGTGCTTTGATGTCTTTAGTCTCTTCCTCCTCCTCACTCTGCGTACAAGGCATTTTAATAAATTCGTTCCTTGAAGGGACATTTCTGAATTTCTCATGTGATTTTCCAACATCCTTGGCACCTCACGTTCAGTGGGATAAAGACAATGATGGCGAGGCCTTAAATCTAGAGTTATTTCTTTTACTCTATTGGCATACCTTAAAGTGTTGAGGGTGTTTTTGCAAGGGGCCATCCCTGGAGAGATAGTAGCAATCATGCAAGTGGAGGAGTTCTGGCCTATAAAGGAATCCAGAAGCACCTGTGTGAGCTTGCTGGCTCTAAATGGCGTATGAGACTTGTTCTGACCCAAAGCCCGGATTAATTATTTGAGTGCGAGGAGACTCTTGTTAATCTCTGCTCCTTCCAGCTGTCTCTTCCGGTTGGCATTGGCAGTATCCACTCTCCTTTCATTCCCAGCTAAGTCAACAAGGGAAAACTTACCATGCAGTTTCCCTCAAGACTTTAAAATGATCTGGAACACTGCGTGGCTCCTGGAAGAGTGGGCATTGACTGATGTCTGTCCTGAAGTCTGGCAGCTGTTCCCAAGTTCCACAAGGTTCAGCATGTCCTCCACACAGCACACCTCTTGTTCCTGCAGCCCAACCACCTGGATTTGCTGACTGCCATCCCCAAGGACTTGCGTCTTCTTCCAGTTCAACAAGTCATACACCTTTCCCCCATAAATCTCAAAAAATGTGCCATAGACTTTGAGGTCCAGCTTCTCATAAGCAGAAGTTTTGAGCAGGAGGAAGACATCCTGTGCCACCATGGCATAAATGCCTTTAGAACAATCTTGGTCCCTTCCTGAAAAGGCTCCACCCGTGGTGTGTGTTTTCCCACTGCTCATCTGCCCATAGGCAAATCAGGTAGCCATGCCCTTGCGGAAGATGGACTCAATCAGTGGCTGGGCAGTGAACTGGTACGCCCACTCGTTGGAGGCGATGTCATCGAAGGCATGGTCGAAGCAGAAGGAATGGTTCTCCAGGTAGCGAGTAAGGTCCACCTTTTGTTTGGACTCGTGTACCATGACCACTTTGTCCGAGGGGATGATGATGATATTCAGGTCCTTCATGGTGGTCTCCCGATGGTTGAGAGGCCACCTCCTCATGCAGACGCAGATGTGGTGGTCCTCCAGTGGCTCCGGGCCTGACAACTGGCTGCAGTCCAGGCGCCTGCGGCATTCCTGGATCATGCTCTGAATCTCGTAGTTGGGGTTTCCCGTGTTGACAGCCAGGGCGTGCTGAGCTCAGATCTCCAGCTGCAGCCGTCTGCACTTCTCTCGCTGCCTTTGCAGTTTCTCAATTTCCCGTAGGCAGGGAGACTTCTTCTGCTTCATCAGGCAAAGACTGCTGGGAACTCTCACATCCGGACTGTCCCCTGAGAGCGTTTCGTTTTTCTGGGGGATCGTCGCAATCCACCGCGTGGCCGTCTGCTAGTTCCCGATGGCCGAAGAGGGCGCTAGAGACAAGGAGGGCAACACCCTGGCCGGCATGGGGTGCTCAGCAGACGCCAGCGCTGGATTCAGCAGGAATATTGTATCTAGATCAATCTTTTTGCCTTTTTTGACTCCTTTTTCAACCCATTCTACCGTGACCCAAGCGTTTTGTGTTTTGACCTCTGTGACCACCGCCAGGTGGATCTGCCCATCGCTGCACTGTATAGCCACACAGATGCCCACTTCGATGTTTCTGAAGTGCGGCTTCAAGGGCTTCACGGAAGAGAGGCGTGGGGAGACAGGGAGGCATAACTGGCCGGCCATGGTGAGTGATGGAGGTGTCAGGGCTCGCTTCCAGGGTTCCTTGGGGTTGGAGCAGCAGGACCTGAGCCCAAGCCAGACTGAAGCGCCCAGAGCACTGAGTGCACTCCGGGTTTGCACCTACCTTTGTGAGCACTAGGGCTTGGCCTGGGGCCACTCTCATGACAAAGCACTGAGAAAAAGAGGTGGCAGAGCCTAGGGCCTCTGGATGAGAGGTGGTGGGAAAAAAATCACATCGTTCGTATGCTAGGTGCTAGGTGCAGAAGCAGCTGGAATAGAGAAATTGCTCTCTGCACAGAGAGCATAGGGATAAGAGTTGGGAATGGGGTGTGTGTTCCACGGCCACTTGTGCCTAAGCTTCAGAAATATCCCTTCTCCCCTGCAGTCTTGACCGGCAATCTCAAAGCTAAGTGCTTTTAGTTTGAGAACCAGTGAATGCTACCTTAAACTTCACAATCCTCCGGTGATCAATGGGAACAAGGAAGGTAGAGCTGCCTGCAAATTACAGGCTTCAAGGAGAGGATCCCAGAAAAATTCCCTCAAATTTTCCATTTTTTTTTTCTGTCCCTCCCCTGCTTCACAACTTAACAGTCACAACTTAAAGTTACTCCTCTTTAATGGGATTTCTCATTACAAAATCAAAATGAGTTGACTGTAAGGGGTTCTTGTGGTAATTTGCTGATATGGAACTTCGTTTGATGCAGCATTTGGGTTTGCAAACATAAGCTATTTATCACATTCCAAGTGGCTCTGACAGCTATAAAGTGAGTCATTGTACTCACTGCAGTCACCACTATTTTTGAGATTATTTCAGCAATTATCTTTCCAAACTCCTTCAGTAATTACACTTCTGGCCTCATTATCTATAATTTGGAAAGGAAAGACGTTTGATAGAAAGAGATGATTCATCTTATACCCTCTCCTTACCCTGCAATGTGTGTGTGTGTGTCCTTAAGAAGTTGGTGTGGGTGGGCGGAGGGAGGGGGCTTGGGGAATGGGAGATGGGAAGGCAGCTAAAATGATCAGAGGCAGTATATTCTGGCAAGATTGCAATTTTTTCTGTAGGATGATTTACAAAAAACAACAAAAATTATACCAACTGCCAGAGAGGCCAACATGAGGATTAAGGTGACACTTTAAGTTGAACTTTCTTTTTCCCCTAGTACCACATTGTCTTTTGGGCTGTGGGGTCTGGGGGTAATTGCAGTGACAGCTCCATAGTAGCATGAAGTATCATGGTGCCCTTACAACCCTCCCTAGGATCAAGTAACATATGGAAATAAGTTCTTAACTATAAACTGACTTTTAAAAAAAATTATTTATTTTTGGCTGCATTGGGTCTTCGTTGCTGCGCGCAGGCTTTTCTCTAGTTGTGGCGAGCAGGGGCTACTCTTCATTTTAGTGAGCGGATGTCTTATTGAGGTGGCTTCTCTTGTTGCAGAGCACAGGCTCTAGGCGTGTGGGCTTCAGTAGCTGTACCAGGCGGGCTCAGTAGTTGTGGCACACGGGCTTAGTTACTCCACGGCATGTGGAATCTTCCCAGACAAGGCTCAAACCCGTGTTCCCTGCATTGGCAGGTGGATTCTTAACCACTGCACCACCAGGGAAGTCCCAACTGACTTCTTTTAAATGGAAAGTTTACTTAAAAATTTAGTTAGGGAGACACAAGAGGGAAGAGATATGGGAACATATGTATATGTATAACTGATTCACTTTGTTTTAAAGCAGAAACTAACACACCATTGTAAAGCAATTATACCCCAATAAAGATGTTAAAAAAAAGAAATTCTGTAGTGTTAGAGTTAATGCCATTGATGATATTATTAATTTCATATTTCTAATATTCATCAAAATGGACTCATAGATTTTCTCATGTTGTATACATTCAGCAGGGTATTTAATAATTTTCAATGCTCAGGAAGGTGAATTTACTAATTTTTAAGGCAGCTGAAAGAATATAAAGGGTGAAATAGTAAAGGCACTTTTTCTGGGTCCAGAAGAAAAATTAAATTACTCACTTGGCAGAGTATGAGGTGTGGGAGAGGAGAAGAGAGAGAAGAGTAATAAAGGAGGTTGGTTTTAGTAGAAGTTAGGTGTGGGGAAATGAGGAAAGCCTTTAAAGGAAGGTAGAAGAAAATGATATTTGAAATCCACAATTGCATGGTATACTAATGTTCTAGACTCTAGAAAGATATAGTAATCCTTTAAGAAGATAGAGGGGCAAAGTGAGGGAGGGGAACAGGGATTGGAAAAGGGTCAGATCAATATCTGGTATTATGAGTGTTTGAAGGCAAGTTTGACTTATTCTCTCTTCAGTACTAAACAAAATACAGTTTTGAAATTTCAATTGAGAACAACTCAGAAGTTAGATAACACTTCCTACTGTTGGAGAAGAGAAAACTCTCCCCTCTACCCATCTTGAGTCCTTGTGGCTGGACTAATGATAAAATTGACACAAGACAGATTAACACAAGTAAAAGAGACAAGTTTTAATCATGTCACAGAGGTCTCATAGAAATGGAACCTAAGAAGTGCCCAAAGCAGATAGCTTTTATACTTTTTAGACAAAGAAACAATACATTTGTGAGGAATTGGCAGGACAAAGAAACTTAGGTTTGGATGCTCAGTTAGTTAAAAAAAAAAAAATTAGTTAAGCTTACATTTTTTTTTTTTTTGTGGTACGTGGGCCTCTCACTGCTGTGGCCTCTCCCTTTGTGGAGCACAGGCTCCGGACGTGCAGGCTCAGTGGCCATGGCTCATGGGCCCAGCCACTCCACGGCATGTGGGATCTTCCTGGACAAGGGCACGAACTCGTGTCCCCTGCATCAGCAGGCAAACTCTCAACCACTGTGACACCAGGGAAGCCCTAAGCTTACATTTTGAAAAGAAGTTTGGAGGGGGTGGTGTTGGATAAGTATGTAGTGTGTACTTCAGAGAGATGTTGAATGTCAGCAGAGGGATTGGAGAAAGGGCTTTACCTAGTTGTGTTTTTATGATTATTAATTTTATTTGTCAAATTATTGATATATAAAGCTGTACTATATATCCATTTTTCTTAGTTTTAAGGGCATTAGGGAAATGTTTTAATCCCTCTGTTTTTTAAGTTAAATTATATATTTGAAAACATTGCTGCTTTAAGGTGCTTAATAGTTGTTTTTTTCTTTTTAAACCTTTACCTTTGAAAAAGCTAGCCCTCTCTCAAAATTATGCAGACTAGGGCTTTGCCCAGTTAACCATATTTTTACAACTAAGCCAATAATTTTGTAGATGACTAGGTCTGTGGTAACAGTGAAAAAATCAGAGACTAAAGTTTGTTTTGCTGCCCAGCATACCCATAAAGGTCTTTTAAGATATTTCAGGGCTTTTTACCCCTTTAGTTCTATTTTCTCTTAAATAGTTCCTTAGGAGGTCTCATTTGTTTCCAAGTTTAACTTGTTTTATTTGGAGATACATACATATAGAGAGAGAGTGGGAAGGAGAGAGACAAACCTCTCAGGTGTTTTTCTTTGTTTTTTAATTTTTAATTTAATTTTATTATTTTTTTTATACAGCAGGTTCTTATTAGTTATCCATTTTATACATATTAGTGTATATATGTCAATCCCAATCTCCTATTCATCACACCACCACCCTCACCCCTGGCCGCTTTCCCGCCTTGGTATCCATACGTTTGTTCTCTAGATCTCTGTCTCAATTTCTGCCCTGCATACTGGTTCATCTGTAACATTTTTCTAGGTTCCACATATATGTGCTAATATACGATATTTGTTTTTCTCTTTCTGACTTACTTCACTCTGTATGACAGGCTCTAGGTCTACCCACATCTCTACAAATGACCCAATTTGATTCCTTTTTATGGCTGAGTAATATTCCATTGTATATATGTACCACATCTTCTTTATCCATTCCTCTGTCGATAGACATTTAGATTGCTTCCATGATGTGGATATTGTAAATAGTGCTGCAATGAACATTGGGGTGCATATATATTTTTGAATTATGGTTTTCTCTGGGTATATGCCCAGTAGTGGAATTCCTGGGTCATATGGTAATTCTATTTTTAGTATTTTAAGGAACCTCCATATTGTTCTCCATAGTGGCTGTATCAATTTCCATTACCACTAACAGTGCAAGAGGGTTCCCTTTCTCCAAACCCTCTCCAACATTTGCTGTTTGTAGATTTTCTGATGATGCCCATTCTAACTGGTGTGAGGTGATACCTCATTGTAGTTTTGATTTGCATTTCTCTAATAATTAGTGATGTTGAGCATCTCTTCATATGCTTCTTGGCCATCTGTATGTCTTCTTTGGAGAAATGTCTATTTAGGTCTTCTGCCCATCTCTTGATTGTGTTCTATGATTTTTTTGTTGTTGTTGTTGTTGGTGCGTGGACCTCTCACTGCTGTGGCCTCTCCCGTTGCGGCACAGGCTCTGGATGCGCAGGCTCAGCAGCCATGGCTCATGGGCCCAGCCACTCCATGGCATGTGGGATCTTCCCAGACCGGGGCATGAATCCGTATCCCCTGCATTGGCAGGCAGACTCTCAACCACTGTGCCACCAGGGAAGCCCGGGTTCTATGATTTTTTAATATTGAGTTTCATGAGCTGTTTATATATTTTGGAGATTAATCCTTTGTACATCGATTCATTTGCAAATATTTTCACCCATTCTGAGGGTTGTCTTTTCATCTTGTTTATGGTATCCTTTGCTATGCAAAAGCTTTGACGTTTCATTAGGTTGCATTTGTTTATTTCTCTTTTTATTTCCATTACTCTAGGAGGTGGATCAAAAAAGATCTTGCTGTGATTTATGTCAAACAGTGTTCTTCCTATGTTTTCCTCTAAGAGTTTTATAGTGTCCAGTCTTACATTTAGGTCTCTAGTCCATTTTGAGTTTACTTTTGTGTGTGGTGTTAGGGAGTGTTCTAATTTCATTCTTTTACATGTGGCTGTCCAGTTTTCCCAGCACCACTTATTGAAGAAGCTGTCTTTTCTCCATTGCATATACTTGCCTCCTTGGTTATAGATTAGTTGACCATAGGTGTGTGGGTTTATCTCTGGGCTTTCTATACTGTTCCATTGACCTATATCTCTGTTTTTGTGCCAGTACCATATTTTCTTGATTACTGTAGCTTTGTAGTGTAGGCTGAAGTCAAGGAGTCTGATTCCTCCAGCTCCGTTTTTTTCCCTCAAGACTGCTTTGGCTATTTGGGATCTTTTCTGTCTCCATACAAATTTTAAGTTATTTTTTTCTAGTTGTGTAAAATATGCCATTGGTAATTTGATAGGGATTGCATTGAATCTGTAGATTGCTTCGAGTAGTATAGTCATTTTCACAATATTGATTCTTCCAATCCAAGAACATGGTATATCTCTCCATCTGTTGGTACCGTCTTTAATTACTTTCATCAGTGTCTTATAGTTTTCTGCATACAGGTCTTTTGTCTCCCTAGGTAGGTTTATTCCTAAGTATTTTATTCTTTTTGTTGCAGTGGTAAATGGGAGTGTTTCCTTAATTTCTCTTTCAGATTTTTCATCATTAGTGTATAGGAATGCAAGAGATTTCTGTGCATTAATTTTGTATCCTGCTACTTTACTAAATTCATTGATTAGCTCTAGTAGTTTTCTGGTGGCATCTTTAGGATTCTCTATGTATAGTATAATGTTACCTACAAACAGTGACAATTTTACTTCTTCTTTACCAATCTGTATTCTTTTATTTCTTTTTCTTCTCTGATTGCTGTGGCTAGGACTTCCAAAACTATGTTGAATAATACTGGTGAGAGTGGACATCCTTGTTTTTTCCTGATCTTAGAGGAAATGCTTTCAGTGTTTCACCATTGAGAATGATGTTTGCTGTGGGTTTGTCATATATGGCCTTTATTATGTTGAGGTAGGTTCCCTCTATACCCAGTTTCTGGAGAGTTTTTATCATAAATTGGTGTTGAATTTTGTCAAAAGCTTTTTCTGCATCTATTGAGGTGATCATATGGTTTTTATTTTTCAATTTGCTAATATGGTGTATCACATTGATTGATATGCATATACTGAAGAATCGTTGCATCCCTGGGATAAATCCCACTTGATCATGGTGTATGATCCTTTTAATGTGTTGTTGGATTCTG
>NW_020175830.1:172419-208789 GCF_003031525.2 Neophocaena asiaeorientalis asiaeorientalis | reverse complement strand
GGAGTCTGATTCCTCCAGCTCCGTTTTTTTCCCTCAAGACTGCTTTGGCTATTTGGGATCTTTTCTGTCTCCATACAAATTTTAAGTTATTTTTTTCTAGTTGTGTAAAATATGCCATTGGTAATTTGATAGGGATTGCATTGAATCTGTAGATTGCTTCGAGTAGTATAGTCATTTTCACAATATTGATTCTTCCAATCCAAGAACATGGTATATCTCTCCATCTGTTGGTACCGTCTTTGATTACTTTCATCAGTGTCTTATAGTTTTCTGCATACAGGTCTTTTGTCTCCCTAGGTAGGTTTATTCCTAAGTATTTTATTCTTTTTGTTGCAGTGGTAAATGGGAGTGTTTCCTTAATTTCTCTTTCAGATTTTTCATCATTAGTGTATAGGAATGCAAGAGATTTCTGTGCATTAATTTTGTATCCTGCTACTTTACTAAATTCATTGATTAGCTCTAGTAGTTTTCTGGTGGCATCTTTAGGATTCTCTATGTATAGTATAATGTTACCTACAAACAGTGACAATTTTACTTCTTCTTTACCAATCTGTATTCTTTTATTTCTTTTTCTTCTCTGATTGCTGTGGCTAGGACTTCCAAAACTATGTTGAATAATACTGGTGAGAGTGGACATCCTTGTTTTTTCCTGATCTTAGAGGAAATGCTTTCAGTGTTTCACCATTGAGAATGATGTTTGCTGTGGGTTTGTCATATATGGCCTTTATTATGTTGAGGTAGGTTCCCTCTATACCCAGTTTCTGGAGAGTTTTTATCATAAATTGGTGTTGAATTTTGTCAAAAGCTTTTTCTGCATCTATTGAGGTGATCATATGGTTTTTATTTTTCAATTTGCTAATATGGTGTATCACATTGATTGATATGCATATACTGAAGAATCGTTGCATCCCTGGGATAAATCCCACTTGATCATGGTGTATGATCCTTTTAATGTGTTGTTGGATTCTGTTTGCTAGAATTCTGTTGAGGGTTTTTCAATCTATATTCATCAGTGATATTAGTCTGTAATTTTCTTTTTTTAAGTATGTTTGTCTGACTTTGGCATCATGGTGATGCTGGCCTCATAGAATGAGTTTGGGAGTGTTCCTTCCTCTGCAATTTTTTGCAACAGTTTGTGAAGGATGGATGTTAGCTCTTCTCTAAATGTTAGATAGAATTCACCTGTGAAGCTATTTGGTCCCAGACTTTTGTTTGTTGGAAGATTTTTAATCACAGTTTCAAGTTCATTCCTTGTGATTTGTCTGTTCATATTTTCTATTTCTTCCTGGTTCAGTCTTGGAAGGTTATACCTTTGTAAAAATTTGTCCATATCTTCTAGGTTGTCCATTTTTTTGGCATAGAGTTGCTTGTAGTAGTCTCTTAGGATGCTTTGTCTTTCTGCAGTGTCTGTTGTAACTTCTTTTTCATCTCTAACTTTCTTGATTTGAGTCCTCTCCCTCTTTTTCTTGATGAGTCTGGCTAATGGTTTATTGATTTGTTTATCTCCTCAAAGAACCATCTTTTAGTTTTATTGATCTTTGCTATTGTTTTCTTTGTTTCTATTTCATTTATTTCTGCTCTGATCTTTATGATTTCTTTCTTTCTGCTAACTTTGAGTTTTATTTGTTCTTCTTTCTCTGGTTCCTTTAGGTGTAAAGTTAGGTTGTTTATTTGAGATTTTTCTTGTTTCTTGAGGTAGGCTTGTATTGCTATAAACTTCCCTCTTAGAACTACTTTTGCTGCTTTCCATATGTTTTGCATCCTCATGTTTTCATTGTCATTTGTCTCCAGGTATTTTTTGGTTTCCCCTTTGATTATTTCAGTGATCTCTTGATTATTTAGTAACGTATTATTTAACCTCCATGTGTTTGTGTTTTTTACGCATTTTTCCCTGTTATATATTTCTAATCTCATAGCGTTGTGGTCAGAAAAGATGCTTGATATGATTTCAGTTTTCTTAAATTTACTGAGGCTTGATTTTTTACCAAAGATGTAATCTATCCTGGAGAATGTTCTGTGCACAGTTGAGAAGAAAGTGTAATCTGCTGCTTTCAGATGGAATGTCCTATAAATATCAATTAAATCTATCTGGTCTATTGTGTCATTTAAAGCTTGTGTTTCCTTATTAATTTTCTGTTTGGATGATCTGTCCATTGGTGTAATTGAGGTGTTAAAGTTCTCCACTATTATTGTGTTAATGTTGATTTCCTCTTTTAGAGCTGTTAGCAGTTGCCTTATGTATTGAGATGCTCCTAATTTGGGTACATATATCTGTATAATTGTTATATCTTCTTCTTGGGTTGATCCCTTGATCATTATGTAGTGTCCTTCCTTGTCTCTTGTAACATTCTTTATTTTAAAGTCTATTTTATCTGAGATGAGTATTGCTACTCCAGCTTTCTTTTGATTTCCATTGCATGGAATATCTTTTTCCATCCCCTCACTTTCAGTCTGTATGTGTCCCTAGGTCTGAAGTAGGTCTCTTTTAGACAGCATATATATGGGTCTTGTTTTTTTGTTTTTTGTTTTTTTTTTGCGGTACGCGGGCCTCTCACTGTTGTGGCCTCTCCCGTTGTGGAGCACAGGCTCCGGACGCGCAGGCTCAGCTGCCATGGCTCACGGGCCCACCCACTCTGTGGCATGTGGTATCTTCCTGGTCCAGGGCATGAACCCGTGTCCCCTGCATCAGCAGGCGGACTCTCAACCACTGTGCCACCAGGGAAGCCCTGGGTCTTGTTTTTGTATCCATGCAGCAAGCCTGTGTCTTTTGGTTGGAGCATTTAATCCATTCACATTTAAGGCAATTATCGATATGTATGTCCCTATTACCATTTTCTTAATTGTTTTCAGTTTGGTTTTGTAGGTCTTTTTCTTCTCTTGTGTTTCCCACTTAGAGAAGTTCCTTAAGCATTTGTTGTAAAGCTGGTTTGGTGGTGCTGAATTCTCTTAGCTTTTTCTTGTCTGTAAAGCTTTTGATTTCTCCATTAAATCTAAATGAAATCCTTGCCAGGTAGAGTAATCTTTGTTGTAGGTTCTTCCCTTTCATCACTTTAAGTATATCATGCCACTCTCTTCTGGCAGAAGCTTCAGTGTTTCTGCTGATAAATCAGCTATTAACCTTATGGGAGTTCCCATGTATGTTATTTGTCATTTTTCCCTTGCTTCTTTCAATAATTTTTCTTTGTCTTTAATTTTTGTCAGTTTGATTACTATTTGTCCCAGCATGTTTCTCCTTGGGTTTATCCTACCTGGGACTCTCTGCACTCCCTGGACTTGGGTGGCTATTTCCTTTCCCATGTTAGGGAAGTTTTCGACTACAATCTCTTCAAATATTTTCTCGGGTCCTTTCTCTCTCTCTTCTCCTTCTGGGACCCCTGTAATGAGAATGCTGCTGGGTTTAATGTTGTCCCAGAGGCCTCTTAGGCTGTCTTCATTTCTTATCATTCTTTTCTCTTTATTCTGCTCCGCAGCAGTGAATTCCACCATTCTGTTTTCCAGGTCACTTATCCATTCTTCTGCCTCAGTTATTCTGCTACTGATTCCTTCTAGTGTAGTTTTCATTTCAGTTATTGTATTTTTCATCTCTGTTTGTTTGTTCTTTAATTATTCTAGGTTTTTGTTAAACATTTATTGCATCATCTCAATCTTTGTCTCCATTCTTTTTCTGAGGTCCTGGATTATCTTCACTATCATTAATCTGAATTCGTTTTCTGGAATGTTGACTATCTCTACTTCATTTATTTGTTTTTCTGTGGTTTTATCTTGTTCCTTCATCTGGTACCCTGCCTTCTGCCTTTTCATCTTGTCTATCTTCCTGTGAATGTGTTTTTTGTTCCACAGGCTGCAGGATTGTAGTTCTTCTTGCTTCTGCTGTCTGCCCTCTGGTGGATGAGGCTATCTAAGAGGCTTGTGCGTGTTTCCTGATGGGAGCGACTGGTGGTTGGTAGAGCTGGGTGTTGCTCTGGTGAGCAGAGCTCAGTAAAACTTTAATCTGCTTGACTGCTGATGAGTGGGGCTGGGTTCCCTCCCTGATGGTTTTTTGGCCTGAGGCGACACAACACTGGAGTGTACCATGCTCTTTGGTGGGGCTAATGGAGGACTCTGGAAGGGCTCATGATAAGAAGTACTTTCCAGAACTTCTGCTGCCAGTGTCCTTGTCCTCATAGTGAGATAGGGCCACCACCCCACCCCGCCTCTGCAGGAGACCCTCCAACCCTAGCAGGTAGGTCTGATTCAGTCTCCTATGGGGTCACTGCTCCTTCAACTGGTTCCTAATGTGCACACTACTTTGTGTGTTCCCTTCAAGAGTGGAGTCTCTGTTTCCCCCAGTCCTGTTGGAAGTCCTGCAGTCAAATCCCACTAGCTTTCAAAGTCTGATTCTCTAGGAATTCCTCCGCCCACTGCCAGACTCCCAGGGTGGGAAGCCTGATGTCGGGCTCAGAACCTTCACTCCAGTGGGTGGACTTCTATGGTATAAGTGTTCTCCATTTTGTGAATCACCCACCCAGCAGTTATGGAATTTGATTTTACTGTGATTGTGCCCCTCCTGCCATCTCACTGTGGCTTCTCCTTTGTCTTTGGATATGGGGTATGTCTTTTGGTGCATTCCAGTGTCTTCCTGTCGTTAATTGTTCAGCAGTTAGTTGTGATTTCGGTGTTCTCACAAGAGCGAGTGAGAGCACATCCTTCTGCTCCGTCATCTAGAACCAATCTGTCTCAGGTGTTTTTAATTGCCTTTAGTAGCTTCAACATCTACCCACTAACAAAAGCCTGAAACAGATCTTTGACTTCTCTCTCCTCTGCCGCCCATAATGATTTGGAGTTAGGTAATCCTTTTCCAGCCTCTAGAATTCTTCTATAACTGTGACATCTTTTAATCTCCCAACCAATTATTACCTTGCTTCATTGGGCAACATCATCCAGTCAGGAACTCAGCTTATTTTTCACATTGCCCCTAGAATTATTTTAATGGATAATTTCTTATTAATTCCCTGCTTACAGATGTTTCAGTAACTCTCCATCTTTCTAATCGATATAGTACAAATTCCACAAGAGGGTACATCATGCACTTTGTCATCTTGCCTTACTTTTTCATCCTCAAACTTTACCACTATCCACATGTAATCTGAAGTTGAGCAGTACTGAAGAACTTGAGGTCCTTCAAACACAGCATTTTCTTTCAGATTACTAACATCTAGTCCAGTGGTTCTCACTATTAAGGTACATGAAACTCACGTATAGAGCTTGTTAGAACACAGATTGCTGGGCCCCACCGCAGAGATTCTGATTCAGTGAGTCTGAGGTGTGGGACTGATAATTTGCATGTCTAACAAGTTCCCAGGTGAAGCTGATGCTACTGGTTCTGGGACACACACATTGAGAATTACTTTTTCAGTGCTCTGGCTAGAATAGCCTCTCTCTACCTCCTCGTTTCCTTGAGCTCTTCAGTACCTATCTCAAATATGACAACCTGAAAAATTTTCTCTGACCCTGTTGATGATAATCAGGCAAAATAACATTAAACTGAGACATCATCCTAAGAGATAGTATCTATTACTAATTGGGTTTCTTTGATCAGGGGAACCCAAAGGCTTCATTTTCAGTAGTGACTACAGAAAAAATTCCCTTAGGTTAACATAACAATAAACCATAGAGAGTCATTTGAGTGCTTTTACAATTTTGATAATCTGGAACTTCAATTGCAGTAATATCTTTTTTTAATCTACTAATACAAAATTCAGAATTCAGATACCATGTATATAACCCACTCATTTTATAGAGTTTATTCTAATGGAAGAGTCCAACTAAGAAAACGCTGTGAATCTTTAGTAATAAGATAAATATAGCATTTGTCAAAGTGTGAAGACCTAGATATGAATCATGGTATCATTTTCGGCCATGGCCTCAATGGCCATTTATTTGGTAGATGAACAGTTCTTCTACGTTAGAGACTGAAACCACCATGACATTTTATTTAACTGAAAATAATCAAGCAATAAGCATATGTGAAATGCTTACCACATTCCCTTTCCTATGCCAAAGGAATCTTATCCTCAAATAACTTACTACTTTCACATATTGTTCTATGTATTTACTAAGAAGCCCATGCCTTAACAAACAATTGATATATTGTGACTTCATTTCAAATCCCCCTTATTCAAAAGCTGTACATATATAGAGAAGTATAGGGTAGTGTGGGAGGAAGCAAGCATGGGAGATGAGTTTAATATTTTCATTATTAATTACAAGCATATTCCCAGGTTGGAGCCTGCCAGAGTTACTTTACAGCAGGGAATGTGATTTCTAGTCTCATTTTAGATACAAACCTCCCAGGGGAAATGCATCAAATAAGTGCCTTTCTTGCACTGTTTTAATGGACATCTAGCAGCTGTTCTGTTTGTTTGATCACCTTGGGGGTCTGTACTTTTCCAGTAGATGGATGCAATTTGAGTTTGATTTTAGTTCTTCAGAGGAGCTCAGTAGATTTTCCCAAATCTCTTTGAAAAAATGTAATTTGTCATTTCCAATTTAAAAGTTCTTGTTTTCTTCTTTGAAGAGTGGAGAGATAACTTACTAAGTGTATGCCTTTAGAAAACAAGGGGAAAATTAACTTAAAATGAGAATAGTATTTTACCATTGCAGCTATTATCTCTGCCTTCTGACATTTCAACATTTTTCCCATGCACTACACTTAACCAGAACAGAAAAGTCCACATTTTTCTAGCCGTCTCACTGATTTAATAGGCAGGAATTGTTTCTATGACAACGGCATCAACTCCAAGCTATCTTTCCCCAGCTTATTAAATAGCACTGCTTACCCAGAGATATCTATATGATTCCTACATATCTGTTGATTGTGGAAGTTATTATATGAAGTTAGCCAAGATGATAAGACTAACAATTGTCATTGTCTCATTTTAAACCCATTTGTGTTGGTCATCTTGCAGCTTTCAATTTGACTTAGGATGCTGAGGGAGGAGGCTTGGGATTTGCTGATTGTCTGTATATCAGTGCTTGTTTGTAATTCACAATGTAACTACAGAAATCATGTTACTCATGAGTATAGTAGGTGCCTTTGAAGTTCAGCTACAGCTCTTTAACTTGAAAGCCATGTTCTATATTCCTTGCCTTCAGAGTCTTCTTTAGATTATGCAATTCAGGATATTTAAATTAATTTGCTATGGAACAAAAACATTTTTCCATATGTTTTGAACTAAAAACAAAACAAAAAACATTATAGTTTTGTGAGAAATAATTGTAGGAACTTGGATATTTGTCCTAGAAAAAGTTTGAGAGACAGACTTCTCTATACTTAAAAGGCTACCTATAGAAGAAGAATATAATTTGTTCTATTTAATTTAATATGTGTGAATGTTCAATAATTCAAGTGCTAAGCCATCAAAACTCAACTTAGCATCACTTGTCCTGAAAAACATTCCTTGACATCTATTGCTGTCTTTCCTCTAGATCAATCACAGGTAGATTTGTTGCCTTCATCTCAATTCCCACCTTTATTTCATATTTATTTTGACATTACACTTAACCATTTTTGATTAAAAGTATCTGCATCTGCCTTTCTAGGTAAATAATTAAGGACCTTGAGAGAAAGGAAGAGTGTACTTTGTGTTTTTATACTCAGTGTCTAGAGTATGGATTTTTCAAGTTTCCTGGAATTATAAAAACTAGCACAGGTGATGGATGTTTTAGAGAGACATAAGGTCAAACTAATGAAGGACCTCATTCAATCAGATATGCACTCAGCAAACCTTAATGACTGCCTCCTAAATGTCAAGGTCTGACCTAAGTGCTAGATATGAAATAGTAAAGCAAATAGCCCTAGACTCTGCTCTCAGGCAGCTTACAACACTGTTTTTAGAGACATATATTAACGAACAGCTACACATGTGTGTATAATGTATATATAAATATATATAAATAATATGGATGACATTCTAATAACTACAGCTATCTAAGAGTCAGGGTCCTATTCTCCTATTCTAAAGTGTATTAAAGCAGAGACTAAATGGTAAATGACAACTTGTTAGGAAAGAGAGCACAGATCATATTTAAATTACAGACTCAGGTATTGGGCTAAATTTGTGTTCTCAAGCCTGGCTATATATTGGAATCATCGGAGAATCTTATACAAAGTACAGATTACCTGGTTCCACCCAGACCTGCTGAATCAATATCTAGTGGCCAGAGCCTGGGAATCTATGTTACTAAAAAGCACCCCAGGTGATTCTTCTGTTACTGTGAATCCAGAAAGCACTGGATTGAATACCCTGTAGGTCTCCTTCTATTCAGAGATTTTATGAACCTGTGGTTCTGTGAATAAAAAGATGAATGATTATTTGATACATCTGTGACCATTGAAATTTCTTTTTTAGTTTTTTGAATGTTTGAAGATACACCTGCTTCAACAAATGCAGTTTTACTGGGAAAGCTACTTTTAGTTTTCTGCAAAATGTTTACTGCTAAATGTAATCTTTGGTTTTATTCTCTAACAACATGAAGTAAAATTGCATAATATCAAACCCTCATGTCATTAAAGGAATTTTATAAGCATGAAGGCATATCATTTATTTTTGTAACTTCCACAGTGTTTTAGAATAACACCTTGTAAATAGTATATATTTAATAAGTGTTTGTTAAATTGAACCCTTGGATAGCATGAGGGAAATATATGATGTTTCAGAGTACTTATGATTTTTGATTGCTTTTTCCTATTTGCTAAGCGTATAAGGTGAATGTTATACCAAGACTGAAAACCCTTAGGTTTGTGCTATGTCTCAGTATAATCTCTGAAGGTAGTATTATAAGCACTACTTATCATTGTTGGAGCCTAGTATCCGCCTGTCAGAGTAATGTATATTTACCATTTTGCAACAATTTTTTATGTTCTTACCTGGAAATACAAAGCAAGAAGACTAAAATTCTAAGGAATAGGACATGATGACAAAATAACCAGTTGATTCTGGGGAAAAAGTATTTCCTTTAAACAACTGGTTGACTTAATAGAGATGACCTGCTGATTAGTTTATATTTCAAGTACATGTGTTAGTGTTGTATAAGCTGCTAAGATTCAGGAATTACTGGGAAACCTCTAGATATAATCATTTGCTATTAGTGAATATATATTTAGTTTGGTGAATAAGGGATATTGCTGGGATAGGAAATTTGGGGTGAGATTTTGTGCTAACATTAGCACTTTGCAATTTCTTGTTAAGTAAACGAATTAATGGATTAAATGAAGAAAGAAATGATTGTCAAATCATTTGTCAAATCTCAATATGGATTTTCTATCCAGAGTGAACTTAAGACAAATATAATTCAGATCATGTAATAGATATGTTTAAAAAATATATATTCAATGGCTTTCCATTTCACTGCTTAAAAACTCAACCTTTTTTTCATGGCATTCAAGGTCCTGCATAATTTGCCCTTTGCCACTCTTCCCCCTGTTATCTCATGTCACTCTTTCTCCCTTTTAAAAATGATATTCCAGCCACACCAGTCTTCTCTTAGTGTTTTGATTCACCCAGCTTTTTCCTGACTGAAGAATTTTTCATACCTTTCTTTACTGGGGAATGGCTCCTTCTTAATCTTGTCCTGCACTTAATAGCTGTGTGACTTTGTCTCTTCTTGGGTTTGAATCCTGGCTCCACTGCTTCCTAGTTCTATGACTGTGAACAAATTACTCAATCTCTCTATGGCTCAGATTTATTCATCTGTAAAAGCTACCAGTAGTATCCACCTCAAAGGGGTATAAGAGAAATGCATACAAATTAATGAAAAAAGTGCTTAGAATGATGCCTGGCACACACTAAGAACTTAGTAAATGTTTCTTTTTATTACCATATTTTGGAATTACTCTATTTACTTGCTTATTTATTGTTTATACTCTGTTTCTCCTATTAGACTGTCACTGTGTGAGGGAAGAGTACCAACAAGCCACAGAGCTTTAATATGAAGAACCTTAGAACTGGAGTAAAGAGATCTAGGTTTGTCAGCTCAGGCATTGATACTTATTTGATCTTGAGCATAAAACACCACTTTTCTGAAATTCCATTTCTTCATCTGCAGAAAGAAAGAAGGAGAGAAAGAGGGAGGGTAGGAGGGAAGGAGGGAGGGAAGGAGGGAAAGAGGGAGGAAGGGAGGGAAGGAGGGAAGGAAAGAAAGAAAGAAAGAGAGGCTGGACCAAATCTCTCAATTCTTCTCTGACCCTTAAGTAAGAATGTTTCTAATTTGCAAACAGTTAAGACTCATTCCAAAGGAGATACAAATAAAATTTGGTTTGTCCAGTTAATAATGAGAATTCTTTGCTGAATTATGATAGAGAAGCAATGACTATAGAGAAAGTACGTATGTTTAATGGACGCCTCTACAGCTGCCCACTCACACTTAAACGATGCTGGAGGAAGAATTTATGGTAAAATACAGTCCTATGACAAACACCTTAAAGAGTTTGGTTTCAACCTGGATTTGGGCCCCTTGGTCTATTTTTGTTTCACCAAAGTGAGTGTCTTGGACTTATCTATAAAGTATTATATTTTTAATCAGAATAAGAAACTTGTATGTTGAGTATAGATGTGTGTGTGTGTGTAATCAAATTATTCTCATAGCCTTCTTTTTTTTTTAACTGTAAGTAACATGATAAATGGTCCCAACTATTAGATAAATATAGTAGATGATTCATTAAACATTTCCAGAAAATGCTGATTGAATTTCATTGAAAATTTACCTCTGGGGGAGAGAATATTTGAAAGTGAAAAATACATTGAATGGAAAGAAGTTGTCCTATAATATTTCTGCACTGTAAATTAGACCTTTGAGATGTGCCTTGTTTCTTATTTCATTAGAACATAATATACAAAATAACTATCTCAAATAGTATAGGAGAAAGCATTCTCAATTTTATCAGGTTTTATTTTGAGTTATAATTACTGGTCTCATTAATTAAATAGATAAATTTTATCAAACTATTAAAATTTAGCCATTATAATGATTTACCAAAGACTGAAAGTACTATATTATCTATGTATGCTTTAATGAGGCACAATCATTTTTTATTAATTTTATATGTAAGAAAAGTGTTAAAATATGTCTCTAGTTTATGGCCTAAGTGTTGTAGTGAAAGAAACTTCTGTTATGAAAAGGAATGGAAGAAAATAGAACATAGCATACCCTGACAAGTTTAAAAGATGACAACATATATTCAAGAAATAAATAGTAATAGCAGATGTTCAGGACTGATAAAAGTTGAAATGGTTGAAAAGGATACTGAATCTTTCTGCTTTGTATGTCCCACAACATGTGATATATCTCTAGACATCTATTGGCTTTATTTACAGATTGTCTTTTAATTTGTTTTTTCTAGTTTTTTTTCACTTGTGAAAAAATGATTTTGTAGAGTTATATATCCGGAAGTAAATAGTAGAATTACAGAATTTTAGATTTGAGAGAAATTAATAATTCATATTGTCTTTCACTTTGTCTTGTTTTGAATACTAAAAGTAGAGTTTTCTTGTTGAAACAGATGGATTTTGAGAACCTGCCTGGTCAGTAGAACTGAGAGCTATCATTTATTCAACACACATTCATTGGGCACATATTATGTGCAAGAACATACTAGGCATACCATTAACATTATAACCTTGCATGTGGCATGCACTTAGCCTGGAAAAAGTGTTTATATGAAATATATTAAAATTAATATAGTTATATTTTTAAAACAGGATATTTTCTTTTGTGTGGGAAACATTTACACATATAAAAGGATGACGATTAGATCTATGACTTTGGAGATTAGTTTAAAAGATTCCTGGGGGCTTCCCTGGTGGTGCAGTGGTTGAGAGTCCGCCTGCTGATGCAGGAGACACGGGTTCACACCCCGGTCCAGGAGGATCCCATGTGCCGAGGAGCGGCTAGGCCCGTGAGCCATGGCCGCTGAGCCTGCGTGTCCGGAGCCTGTGCTCTGCAATGGGAGAGGCCACAGCGGTGAGAGGCCCGCGTACTGCAAAAAAAAAGATTCCTGAAATATTTTTCTTGGCTGGGAGAATAATGACAAATGTAATTCACATCTGTATCTGATAAAATGCTGAATGGTGAAACTGGAACCAGGATATACATGATAGTAGCTTAGTAAAGGCAAAAGGAACCAGAAACATAGTGAGAGAAAAAAAAAATCTATTATGTATTGAATGGCTCTGATGTACTAAACATCTTACACAGTTTTGCCTTCAAAAGCTGTTTCTCCTCCACAGCTAACTCTTCTCTTACTTCCTGTTCCCCTCATTTAATTATTCATTATGTTCTGTCAATTCTACTTTCATGGAAACCTCTTGAATCACATATTACTGTTACTTCTGTTACTGTCTTAATTTTGCCACCATTGTCTCATATAACTTACAGCAACAACCTTCTAACTGGTTCCTCTTCTTCCAGACTTGTCTTCAAACCAGCCAACTCCATGCACTAAGCCACCCTGTCTTTTCTAAACTGCATATCTAAGGCACTGTCTCCTCTTCCATGAAGTCTCATTGGCAATGCCTTTCTAGGCACTGTTGCCTCCATCCTTTCCTTTCCAACCTTCTTACCACTTGCCCCACTCTGTGCTCCACCCCATGATGTGCTAGACCCAAATATGCTATGACATTATAGTAAGCAGCCCATGCATTAGTCAGGTAGACAGAGTATTGGTTCAATAATGATTGGTTGCTGATCTTGAGGTTTAAATGAGACATACAAATCACTTAGTATGATGTGTGACCCATACAAAGCTCTCTAAAAAGACTAATTGCTATTTACTTTGCTTAAGTGTCCCCTCTACATAGAATTCCATACCTCCCTTATCTCCTCATCTCCCGTTTCTCTTGACTACCTTCTTTGTGTGCTTCAGGTATTTTATAACTTACATGTTACTTTAGATAAGAAGGTTCCCCTTAGCTCGTATGATTGCAGTGATAATTCTCCTATGTATATCATTGTTTATCTCTGTGGAAGCACTATCCTGAATTTGCCACTTGCATGTTTTCTACAATACAAAATAAACTTCAGTGCAGTGACTACATTGTTTGCTATATTATCTCCAGTACATCACATAGGTGCCACTCAATATTTGTGAATGAACAATGAATAATATTAATAATGATAGATACTATTTATGGAGGTTTTATTATGTGCCAGAACCTGGGTTAAGTTCTCAAGTATTTTTCTTACTTTCTCTCTCTGTCTAGGCAAGTATGTCTCTCTCTCTCTCTCTCTCTCTCTCTCTATATATATATATATATAGATATAGATAGATAGATAGATAGATAGATAGATATAGATATAGATATATAAAATAAATGTATATAGTCACACTCATGTACGTACATACACACATATGTATTTGTATGAATATATTTACATATTTATGTAAATAATATAAATGATTATATATACATGTGTGTAGAATATATAAATATTTTATATAAAATTTTGTGTATACCATATATTATATATATTTAATTTTTAAAACACTTTATAACTCTCTGTGGCATTACTATCTTCATTTAACTGATAAGAAATTTAAGGCTCTGAGACAATAATTCTTCACTGCTAGCAGTGGCTGGGATTTGAGTTTACATACAACTCTAAATGTGTTTTTTGCCATACCATATGTCTCTAGTTCATGGCTTAAGTGTTGTAGTGAAAGAAACTTCTGTTATGAAAAGGAAGGGAAGAAAATAAAATATAGTATACCCTGACAAGTTTGGAAGATGACAACAGAATGATATTTACTGGGGTCTCATTATTGTTCAAAAGTGTCAGTAACTGGTTATTTTTAATTCACAGAAATGAAAGATAATAATAAGTAGGACTTGTGTTGCCATCCTTTGGGTCATGTGGTTCTGAGATGGGATCTGGCGTGGCAGCCTTCTCTGTTCTTCCTCTTCACGCACCTCAATGGGTCCATGGATTTTAGCCTTCCCTTCCTTGCTTGTAACTAATGTGTTTTTCTGTACCCTCTCACAGACATTGTTACTGGAGTCTCTGAGCAAAATTCTGCTAAAGAACACATGCAGCAGTACCGGAAGTGTGTTCTCTAACTGGGGAACTGTTTCACTCACCTGAAAGAAAATTAACCTTTTTGCTGAGTGCAGCCAGCTCTCATTCTGAAGTTAAGTGTGACTCCATGTGGAGCTAAGGTTACAAGACCTCCTCTGTTCTTGCCTAGATTTTGATCTTTCTCCCTCCTGAATTTGTAAACAAAACCTTCTCTCTAAGCCTGAAAGTTCTTACAGTGAGTATCTGGCCAAAAGAAAATGATTCTTTCAAAGTGTGGAGAAAAATTGGCCAGGTTTAAGAGTGTTTTGGACTAAAAGTGACAACTGTGTGCCAAAATCATAAAGAACATACACGTCTCCCCTGCTTGTACTTATTTGCACATAAATTACAGATTGTGTGTGTGTGAATCAGTTGACAAACAGAGGTAAGTCATAGCTTCTCTGGCACTTTGTGTAAGAGGCTAGTTACTCACTTTACAGTGGCTAGATTTTATACAGAAGAATTTCCCTTCACATTTTGCAGTTTATCTACAGCATTATACATATCAAAACACACAATCATTTTGAAGCCATTCTGTATCACCACTATTAATAGTTCTTTGTTTCTTACACCAGAAGTTCAAGCTTCTTCTTTTTTTTTTTTTTTTCCGGTACGCGGGCCTCTCACTGTTGTGGCCTCTCCCGTTGCAGAGCACAGGCTCCAGACGCGCAGGCCCAGTGGCCATGGCTCACAGGCCCAGCCGCTCCGCGGCATGCGGGATCCTCCCGGACCGGGGCAGGAGCCCATGTCCCCTGCATCGACAGGGGGACTGTCAACCACTGAGCCACTAGGGAAGCCCTCAAGCTCCTATTTAATTAGATTCCACAAACTGGTTGATTATATATCAAGGTAAAAAGACAGAATGGTTTCAGTTTTGACACATGGTCTTTTCACTAATAAAGAAAAACCCCAAAATAACAGTCTTTGGCAAACCATTAACAAGACATCTGAAAACAAATTGTATAAAATTTATAAAATTTGTGTTATATTTGTATAGTGCTTGCTGTATGCGGGCCTCTCACTGTTGTGGCCTCTCCCGCTGCGGAGCACAGGCACAGCAGCCATGTATCATGGGCCCAGCCGCTACGCAGGGTGGGGGATCTTCTTGGACCGGGGCACGAACCCATGTCCCCTGCATTGGCAGGCGGACTCTCAACCACTCTGCCACCAGGGAAGCCCTGTATAGTGCTTTTAACTCACAAAGTTCAGTTATATTTATTCGCTCTAGTTTAATAATTTGGATTAGGCTAACAATTTTGAGTGTCTACTTTTTAGTAATCATTGAACTAGGCTCATGTAATCTTCACTACAATTATGTGAGGCAGGTTGTATTATTTCTTGTTCTGTGAAGAGGAAACTGAGGTCCAGAGAAGTTCAATTGTATGATCCAAAGTCACACACAGCTAGTCATTGTTAAAAACAATTTTATTCAAAATTTGATACCTCTTTTTTGACATTTTACCTCTATTCTACAACTAGACATAACTCCCTTAGGAATTAATGCCCCTCTTAACTACAGCCAAATTATTTAGTAACACTGCAAAAATCTAAGAAAAAATCTAAGTAGATCTAAGAATTTCTCCAAATGAGCTATTTGAAAATTTTCCAAATTATTTCTAACTGCTGTATATTAAGCAATAAAATAAATTGCTTTCTTATATTTTTTGCCCTTTGTGTTTGTGAACCTGCTCACAAAAATACTCTCATACATAATGCAAGGTAATAAACTGCCTCTTGTAATGGCTACAAAGCCTTGCCTAGGTGGAAATAGAACTGGAAATCTATTACTAGCAACATATCCTTCAAATGCAATTCAAGTTTGACAAACTTTAAACAATTTGGCAGGCACTTGCAACCAGTCTTTCCTCTGAGTACTTTTTAGGTGTCTCATCATCATGCTATAATTCTAAAATACTGAGAAGATTTAATGATTTCCTTCAGGTAAATCACAGTGGGTTGAAATGCCACACAGGAGTAACCATTGCTCATTTTCTTGAAGGGAAGATAATGTGAGCTCTGTATTCACAAACTTTTTAATTTAATGCTGTTTCTGTTGAAATTCCATTTTCTTTCTGACTCCTAAAACTATGTTGCCATTTGATTATAATTTCAAATAATATTGGTATTTTTCTCTACAAAACAAGCACATCCTCACTCACTTATGAAAACATGCTCAGTGGCTCTGTTTCCTTGGGTATGAAACAAAATATTTTGTAGCTATAAAAGGATTTGAGGAGATTTCCTTTGCCAAGAAACATCTCACCTAACTAAAGTACCTTGTTCACACAGAGTAGTTTTAAGCTCATTAAGAGTCATTCTTGGGGAGAATCTAAACACATCTGTTTTTGACGTCTTCTCAGGTCTCTTGCTGTGTTAGAGGGGAAAAAGTTCTTAGAATCTATTGTTTATTTCTTAGAAAAAAAAAGATGTCATAATTGACACCTTTTTATCTTTGAAATGCATATTGAGGGACCTTAGTTTTTACCACTGTTACCACAGTGAGATGAAAAAAATTTTGACTTGTGTACAGGGCATAAATAGGGAAACTCAAGCAAAGGACTATATAACACCATCTCAAAAGTATCCACCTCTTAACCACATTTACTTCTGTTTGGTGAGAAGATTTTTTCCCTCCCTCCCAGTCATTGCTCTGTAGTGTTTTCCACATTCTAGATTTTGCCAATTACTTCCTTGTGATGTTGTTTAATATCTTCTTTTGCCCCTTTATTTACTGTAGATTGATAGTTTGATATAGAGGCTGGGTTAGAGTACTTCAGAGGTTGTGTTGCCTACTTTTTATTTGATTACATCAGGAGACACATGTCTGGTTGTCTCTCTTTTTTAGTGATGTAGTGGATCCTATTATTGTTCAACAAATAATCTCTCTCCTCATACTTGCTTCTCCCCACCCCTCAAAAGAAGAGTGTACCTCTCCACTCCATTTAGCCATTTGATTTGCTTTAGCATGTGGAATGTGAATGGATACAATGTACTCCACATCTTTGCCAAGGCTTCAAAGGTATTTGCAACATCTGGCTTAAACTTCTAGAATTCCTGCCCCCTGCAGATAGAGGCTGCTTTGTTAATCTCTGATTACAGATTGTGAAGACAGAATAGATCTGAAACCAACATAGAATTTGGAGTTTAAAGCTTAGCTTAACATCAGCTGACCCGCAGACCCAATCTTTTAATAACCAAGAAAGAAATGTTTGTTGCTCTATGCTACTGAGTTTTGTGATAATTTTTAAAACATTATTGCATCAAAAGCTTAATGATATAGACATAATATTGATCAGTGGATTGAATTGTTACCAAATTGCTCTGGCATTTTTTAATTTAATGGCTTTGGCAACCATTGATGATTATTGCTTAGATCCTTTATTTTATTGTGGTTTGCAAAGTAGTGATGTTCTGTTATTCCTTGTTTATGTATTACTCCCAGAAGAATTACTGAGGAGGTGCTCTGAGATAGTTTATAAGAGAACATCAGATAATTTTTAAAATTCTTTTACTTTATTTGCTAAGCTTTAAGAATAATGGACTGATTCCCTAGCATCATCCAAAGGTGACTAATGAGATTTTATTTTTTTTAAGTGTTATGTACTCATGAATTTCATTGCTAAAAAAATACATCAAACACTATTTGATGTATTTCCACCAATTGGTAATATTAATCCATTTGAGGCTCATATTGTCCATTCTTAAAATGTTATTTCTATTTAAATCCAATATTGATATGCCTTTTAAATCATAAAACTGGAATCCTTCACTTTTATTTTTCTAGAGGAACTACTTTTCCTTTCTCTAAAGCTTAGAAATCACTATTAGCACTGAGGGAGGCAGGAAAATTGCTGACAGTAAAGTTCCTTAATGGAATGAGTCAAAGGCAGTGGTTGTGATTGTTAGGGAATCCCCAGAGTGAGGTGCAAGGATATATGAAAGCACATATTGCGGAGACACATCATCTAAGATTTAGGAATCGTACAATTCATGAAGTTCCATTGGTAAGGGATCCCTGACATAAAGATGGCATCCCAGTTAAGTGATCTTCAGTAAATGACAAATGAAGGATTAACTGCCTGGAGAATTAGTCTCACTAATTCAGTATTTATAGCCATTCAAGTTATTAGCTTTTTAATTAATGCTGAAAGATCTTAAAGTGCCTAATTGTATTCCATTCTAATTATATTAACAGATTATACCCATGAAAATTAAAATTGTTTTTGTAATATTCTCTTTAAGAATGTGCAGATAGAGTTGATATTTTCTTAATAAATGTCTCAACTGTTACTGTGTTTCTAAACAGAATAGAAAAAAATGCAAGTTAATAGTGCTCATTTAAGTATGTTGCATCCAGTTGGGATTATAGAATTTAAACAGGTTTTACACAAGAATGTTAGAGATATACCAAATCCACTTATTTAATTCACTGTAATGATAATCTGCTCATTGAATTATTTAACACATCTTTTTATAAAGAGCTTTGTGAATTCCAGTTTGAATGTGAGCAGATTAGATTGTTACATTTATTTGCTATAAGACAAAAGCAACTGGAAGAGCTATTCCAGAACCTATAGGATAAATATGATATAAAGAAAAGTAAATACAAATTTGAGAAGAGTAGGATTCTACTCCTGACTCCCAGATTGCTCACTTGGGTTCAACTTTAATGAAGCTGGCTTAGGAACCTTACTGAGTGAAGCCTCTAATCCTGAAATCTTTCAGTTCTTTTATTGAAACATAGAGACAGATTCTTGTTTTAAGGTTTTTCTTTGTAGTTTATTTTATATCTTCAGGATACAAACTGTTTGTGCTGGTAATAAGTCTAATGAATATTTGCTATAATAATCCAAATATTGGGTCAACTCCAGTGTGTAAGAACTGGGGGCAGCTTTCTGTTTTGAAATAGCTTGTCAACCCAAGAGGATTTGCTTTGACATGTGTCTGTCTGGTCTGAAGAGATGTGGCAGGATAATATACAGGTCTTAATTGTGTTGCCCTGCCTCACCAGACTTAAAAACTTTTTCTGCTCTCCATCCCCGTATCTGAGATGATATAAGAAGTCTGCACTTCTCCATGGTCAGCAAAAGTAGCAGTCACACAATTAGAGAAGAAGTAATTAATGTTTTAAATTCAGAATCTTCATTCTCATGAAAGACAGAACCACTTGGGAAGAATCATTGTAGAGATAGTCATCCCAACATTTCTTCAGCTCCGTTCATAATTTCTATGCTGAGAAGCAGGAAATGAGATGGACACAGAGGTCTTACAATCCTATATGTTCTTGAAAGAGAGCCCAACACCTTGCCTTCCTCACCCAGTAAAGTATATTATTAGTAGTTGTAATCATTTTAATTCCTTGTTGCTGCAAAACAGACCCCCAAATTAGTGGCCTAATACAATCACCAACTTATCATCAGTGACAATTTATCATTATTCTATACATTGAGTAGGTTTAGCTGGATAGTTTTTATGTTCCATATGATATTGATCGGGGCTGAAATTATATGGGAGTTCAAGTGGGTTGAAACATTCAAGATGGTTTATTCACATCACTGGTGTACTGATGGACAGCCACAAGATTAGGCTGAGCTAGGCTAGGACACTAGGATAGCTAGGTCTCTCTCTCTCTCTCTCCCCCCAGGTTGTCCCAGGGTCTCTTCCTCTTCGTGGTTTCTCATTGTGCTTTTTACCCCCAGCAAGTTAGCTGGGCTTCTATCATGGCAACTCAAGGCTGCTAAGAGGATGAAAGTAGAGACTTCTAGTCCTTCTTAAAGGACTTAAAGGGTTAGGCCCAGAACTTTCACAAAGACACTTTTGTATCCATGTACAGCTTCAACATTGAAAGGGAATTCTACAAGGGCAAGGTTGTGATTCAATGCATTGGGGTCAACTTTGAAGAGTAGTTACCATGAGAATGAAGCCACCTTTAAATTTATGGTCTGAAAATAGAAAGGATATTGCAGGCTTTCTCTTGGTTGCCGTTGGAGGTGGCAGTCCCCACACTGTTTCCAGCCATTTCACAGCCTGAGAATATACAACCCAGATTTATGGGTTTACTGGGCAAGTGGACCTGAGATGACAGCCTGAATTTGGACTCAAAGGGAGTCACTGAACTAGAAGAGGCTTGCAATCTTGGTGAAGAGATGCTGGATGCTGCATCTGACAAATAAGGATTTATACAGAGGAGTTCCTTATGCCTTGGTAGAAAACTCATAGGTTATAAATGCCCATGAAAAACCCTGTGTTTGGGGCTTCCCTGGTGGTGCAGTGGTTGAGAGTCCTCCTGCCAATGCAGGGGACACGGGTTCGTGCCCCTGTCCGGGAAGATCCCACATGCCCCGGAGCGGCTGGGCCTGTGAGCCATGGCCGCTGAGACTGCGCGTCCGGAGCCTGTGCTCTGCAATGGGAGAGGCCACAACGGTGAGAGGTCCACGTATCGCAAAAAAAATAAAAATAAAAAATAAACCTGTGTTCTATCACTTTAGAAGCAGAACTGTTCTTATTACTGGCCATTGAGAAAATGATGTTGTATAACTTGATCTATTGGATTGGCCAAAAAGTTCTTTCAGTTTTTCCATAAGATGGCTCTAGTAGCACTTAGTTGTCTTTGACTTCATTTGAAACAGTTTTGTTAGATTGTATTGTGACAGCTGTCATATCAGCATGCATTTAAAAAAAAAAGAAAACATCAAAACTGGTGAATTTTTGTATAGCCATTTTGATGATGGAAGAAAAAAAGCAACATTTCAGGCATATTATGCTTTATTTCAAGAATGGTAAAAACACAACTGAAGTGCAAAATAAAAGATTTGTGCATTGTACAAAAAGGTGCTGTGACTGATCGAATGTGTCAAAAGTGGTTTGTGAAGAGATTTGCTAGAGATTTGCTGGAGATTTCTCACTGGATGATGTTCCATGGTTGGGCAAACAGTTGAAGTTGATAGCGATCAAATTGAGACATTAGAGAACACTCAACTTTATACCACACAGGGGATAGCCAACATACTCAAAATATCCAAATCAAGTGTTGAAAATCATTTGCACCAGCTTGGTTATGTTCATTGCTTTGATGTTTGGGTTCCACATAAGTTAAGTGAAGAAAACCTTCTTGACCATATTTACACATGTGATTCTCTACTGAAACATAACCAAAAATGTAACAGTTTTAAAGCAAATTGTGACAGGTGATGAAAAGTAGATTCTGTACAATAATGTGGAATGGAAGGGATTGTGGGGCAAGTGAAATGAACCACCACCAACGATACCAAAGCCAGGCTTCAACCAAAGAAGGTGATGTTGTGTATATGGTGGGACCGGAATGGAGTCCTCTATCATAAGCTCCTTCTGGAAAACCAAACAATGAATTACAACAGGTACTGCTCCCAAGTAGACCAACTGAAAGCAGCACTTGACGAAAAGAGTCCGGAATTAGTCAATAGAAAATGCATAATCTTCCATCAGTATAACACAAGACCGCATGTTTCTTTGATGACCAGGCAAAAACTTTTACAGCTTGGCTGAGTAGTTCTGATTCATCTGCCATATTCACCAGTTATTGCACCTTTGGATTTCTATTTATTTTGGTCTTTACAAAATTCTGTTAGTGGAAAAATTTTTAATTCACTGGAAGACTGTAAAAGTCACCTGGAACATTTTTTTGCTCAAAAAAGATAAAAAGTTTTGGGAAGATGGAATTATGAAGTTGCCTGAAAAATGGCAGAAGGTAGTGGAGCAAAACAGTGAATATGTTGTTCAATAAAGTTCTTGGTGAAAATGAAAAATGTGTCTTTTATTTTTACTTAAAAGCTGAAGGAACTTTTTGGACAACTCAAGATAAGGTTAATCACAAATTTTTGATAATGTACTTTTTTTTTCTATTTCAACATGCTGCAAAATGTAATCATTAAGACTGTTTTCTATAAACATTCATTTATTCATCCAACAAATCCATGGAGAACTTAGGCACTGGTTTAGGAGACACAGCAAATGCAAACTGTTTACTAAAGCTCGGCTTTCATTAGGCTTCTGTTCTGACGCAAGAGATGAGACAGACAATAAAAAATAAAATAAATATATAATGTGTGTGATTTGTGAAAATTAAAGGAGGAAAAATGTTACAGTGTATGTGTGTGTGAGGGTAGCAGTGGGGACAGTAGAGTACACCTTCCTGAGAATATGCAGGCGGGAGGGGAACAAACTGTGTAGATATCCAGGAGGAAGGGCATTGCGGGTAGTGGGAACAGCGAGTGCAGAGACCTTAAGGTAGAACACATCCAGCTTATTTTTGGAATCAAAAGACAGCCCTTAAAGCTGGGCTAGGATGAGTAAAGAGGAGAAAATAGAACAGGATGAGTTAAGAGAAGAAAAGGAGAACTTGGTTGGACAATAAAGAGTCTGGCAGACTTTCTCAACTCTGCAAGAGAGCTATACCAGATAAAAATGATTTGAGTGACTTTTTTTTTTTTTTTTTTCGGTACGCGGGCCTCTTACTGTTGTGGCCTCTCCCGTTGCGGAGCACAGGCTCCGGACGCACAGGCTCAGCAGCCATGGCTCACGGGCCTAGCGCTCTGCAGCATGTGGGATCTTTCCGGAGTGGGGCACGAACCCATGTCCCCTGCATTGGCAGGCAGACTCTCAACCACTGCGCCACCAGGGAAGCCCTGAGTGACATTTTTGATCAATTATTTCTAGAATTGTACAGAGCTAATATATTCCAGATGCATAAAAAATAAGTAAATTTATTATATGCAGTGAATAACTTATAATAGCTGAATTTGTTCAGAGAATCCCAGTTGAGAAAGGTTGGCTTTCTAGGCCGCTACAGGGTCTTGAATTTTACTGTGAGTTATATGGAGAGAGAAGTGTTGTTCTCTGATGTACATTTTAAGATGAGTGTGGGATGTTTGCTAGGGTAGAAAAATTTCCCAAACCTCTAGTCATATATTTTCATACATCCTATAAAGTGGAAGGACATCAGGTTTGCCCCAGCTAAGTCCTCAACATATCTCACAATTTTAAAGAAAGTTTCATTTCATGGGAATAAATTCAAAGAAACAAAAATATTATAACTCGATCTAAATACTTATAGGGTATGTATATAAGCTATAATGGGTTTTATATACTTATTTTATTTATTAACTTATATGGAAATATGTGAGACTGAAGTTCTACATTTTAATGGTACTTTAGAATGCCATGAATCTTATTTATGTATTTATTTATCTGAGAGAAAACATACCTTGGTTCCAGCTCCTGGTTCCCATGTTTCTGGTTGTTCACCTATATATTTGTGTGTGTGTGTGTGTGTGTGTGTGTGTGTGTGTGTGTATTTTTTTAATCTCTTGGGTATACCAGTATATTTTAGATAACTTTCCAGTTTTGCTTACTCTAGTTTATAGTGGGTTATTTTTACTACCCAAAAAGCATCTTAATGAAGAAAACTCTTAGCAACAACTTTCATTCTTTGCAGAGCCACAACTTTACATGACTTCTACTTGTCATACTGGACAGATAGAAAGGAGTTAACTGAGTGTGTTGTTGTCTTCAACCCATTCATTCTAAAAGCAAGCTAATCCAATAACAAGCTAATTGATTTTGTTGTGTCATAAGTTGCCATCAATTGCCCTCTTTGCTTTTCAGCTATTTGGGGAGCAATTTTCTTTGAATGGATTTCAAATGTTGTTTGTTGGATTTTTCTCCATCTTAAGTGCTTTCCAAATATTCCAGTGGTGGTCATTTGTCCAGTCATGATAATTTGTCATCATGAAGAAGGAGGAAATATTTTTGTAGCATATATATTTAAAAGATTCTGCAGTGTACAGATCTGTTCATGTTTGATGTGATGATGGCCTGGCTTACAATAAGCAGCAGGGATATTCTATTTCTGAGCTTCTTAAAATGCCTGTACAGCCTTAAATTTTGGAGCCACTTCACCTTATTAAAGGCTATATTACCAAGTTTTGTTCTGTTTTTAATAAAATTTTAGTGGAAAATAATCCACCTGCTAAAAACTGCACAATCATGAGTGTACAATTTGATCAATATTCACAAAATGAACACTCTTGTGTAGCCAGCACCCAGATCAAGGAAAAGAACATTGCCATTACTTCCCCCTCCAAGTGTAATTACAATCCTGTGTGCTGACACTTTACATTAGTTTTTCCTGCTTTTTAACTTTATATAAAATGCACTTTTCACTCTGCATTGTATAGATATTTTCTTTTGTGTCTGGCTTCTGTCTTTCGATAATAGGTTCATGAGATTCATATCAGTTGTTTTATATAGCCATCATTTGTTTATTCTGATGGCGATACAGTCTTTCATTGTATGAATATACTACCATGCGATTTTGAGTTATGAAATCTGAGGTGGTGATTAGTGTATAGGAAGCTTACTGGAGTGTGTTCTCTCAAACAGCACCTGTGGGAGAGGGGAAGGAAGCAGGATGAAGTCTCAGCCAGCCCCACCTAGGATGATGGTCCTTTAGACTAGCCTTAGTTTCCATCAAGGGAGCCAGACCTTTGTGTCCCCACATCAATCAGTTATTAGATTTTTTCTGGCTAGTCTTTGGACCAAGCGGCCATTGTTAAAGGTAGAGTCCTAATCCAAATCTAACAGGTCTTTCCATCTTCTCTAGGGACAGGGACTTCACCATGCAAATAAGTATGAAGATATAAGATTCAGTAAAGATTAGAGTCCTTCTGACTTGTAAACAAACAAACCAGCTCTAAATTGAGCTAAGAAAAAATCTGTAGAAAGAAATATAGTAAGTCCCCTACATACGAATGAGTTCCCTTCAAAAAGTGCACTTGGAAGTCCAATTTGTTCGTACTACGTACCCAAATAACACAATGGGCTATATTGTACTGCACTGTGATAGGTTTATAATAATTTTCACACAAATAATAAATTAAAAAAAAACAGAAAAAATAAACATTTTTAACAACTTTATTGGAGTATAATTGCTTTACAATGGTGTCTTAGTTTCTTCTTTATAACAAAGTGAATCAGCTATACATATAAATATATCCCCATGTCTCCTCCCACTTGCGTCTCCCTCCCACACTCCCTATCCCACCCCTCTAGGTGGTCACATATCTCCCTGTGCTATGCAGCTGCTTCCCACTAGTTATCTATTTTACATTTGGTAATATAGATAAGTCCATGCCACTCTCTCACTTCATCCCACCTTAGGATATCCCTGCCCATGTCCTCAAGTCCATTCTCTACATCTGCGTCTTTATTCCTGTCCTGCTCCTAGGTTCTTCAGAACCATTTCTTAATTTTTTTTTTTTTTTTTTGGATTCCATATATATGTGTTAGCATACGGTATTTGTTTTTCTCTTTCTGACTTACTTCACTCTATATGACAGTCTCTAGGTCCATCCATCTCACTACAAATAACTCAATTTTGCTTCCTTTTATGGCTGAGTAATAATCCATTGTATATATGTGCCACAGCTTCTTTACCCATTCATCTGTTGATGGACACTTAGGTTAATTCCATGTCCTGGTTATTGTAAATAGAGCTGCAACGAACATTGTGGTACATGACTCTTTTCAAATTATGGTTTTCTCAGGATATATGCCCAGTAGTGGGATTGCTGGGTCATATGGTAGTTCTATTTTTAGTTTTTTAAGGAACCTCCATACCATTCTCCGTAGTAGCTGTATCAATCTACACTCCCACCAACAGTGCAAGAGGGTTCCCTTTTCTCCACACCTTCTCCAGCATTTATTGTTTGTAGATTTTTTGATAATGGCCATTCTGACTGGTGTGAGGTGATACCTCATTGTAGTTTTGATTTTCATTTCTCTAATGATTAGTGATATTGAGCATCCTTTCATGTGTTTGTTGGCAATCTATATATCTTCTTTAGAGAAATATCTGTTTAGGTCTTCTGCCCATTTTTGGCCTTGGCTCTTTGTTTTTTTGATATTGGGCTGCATGAGCTGCTTGTAAATTTTGGAGACTAATCCTTTGTCAGTTGCTTCATTTGACAATATTTTCTCCCATTCTGAGGGTTGTCTTTTCATCTTTTTTGTGGTTTACCTTGCTGTGCAAAAGCTTTGAAGTTTCATTAGGTCCCATTTGTTTATTTTTGTTTTTATTTACATTTCTCTAGGAAGTGGGTCAAAAGGATCTTGCTGTGATTTATGTCATAGAATGTTCTGCCTATGCTTTCCTCTAAGAGTTTTATAGTGTGTGGTGTTACATTTATGTCTTTACTCCATTTTGACTTTATCTTGTGTATGGTGTTAGGGAGCATTCTAATATCATTCTTTTAAATGTAGTTGTCCTATTTTCCCAGCACCACTTATTGAAGAGGCTGTCATTTCTCCCTTATATATTCTTGACTCCTTTATCAAAGATAAGGTGACTATATGTGCATGGGTTTATCTCTGGGCTTTCAGTCCTGTTCCATTGTTCTATATTTCTGTTTTTGTGCCAGTACCATACTGTCTTGATTAATGTAGCTTTGAAGTATAGTCTGAAGTCTGGGAGCCTGATTCCTCCAGCTCTGTTTTTCTTCTTCAAGATTGCTTTGGCTATTTGGAGTATTTTGTGTTTCCATACAAATTGTGATTTTTTTTTTTTTGTTTTAGTTCTGTGAAAAAAGGCCATTGGTAGTTTGATAGGGATTTCATTGAATCTGTACATTGTTTTGGTTAGTATAGTCATTTTTCACAATATTGATTCTTCCAATGCAAGAACATGGTATATCTCTCCATTGGTTGGTATCGTCTTTAATTTTTTTTCATAAGTGTCTTATAGTTTTCTGCATACAGGTCGTTTGTCTCCTTAAGTAAGTTTATTCCTATGCATTTTATTCTTTTGGTTACAATGGTAAAAGGGAGTGTTTCCTTAATTTCTCTTTCAGATTTTATCATCATTAGTATACAGGAATGTAAGAGATTTCTGTGCATTAATTTTGGATCCTGCTACTTTACCAAATTTATTGATTACCCCTAGTAGTTTTCTGGTAGCATCTTTAGGATTCTCTGTGTATAGTACCATGTCATTTGCAAATACTGACAGCTTTACTTCTTTTCCAATTTGATTCCTTTTATTTCTTTTTCTTCTCAGATGGCTGTGGCAAAAGCGGCCAAAAATATGTTGAACAATAGTGGTGAGAGTGGGCAACCTTGTCTTTCTCCTGATCTTAGTGGAAAAGGTTTCAGTTTTTCACCAGTGAAAATGATGTTGCCTGTGGGTTTCTCATATATGGCCTTTATTATGTTGACATAAGTTCCTTCTTTGCTTACTTTCTGGAGGGTTTTTATCATAAATGTGTGTTGGATTTTGATGAAAGATTTTTCTGCATCAATTGAGATGATCATATGTTTTTTCTCCTTCAATTTGTTAATGTGGTTTATCACATTGATTGATGTGTATATTGAAGAATCCTTGCATTACTGGGACAAACCTCAGTTGATCATGGTATATGAGGCTTTTAATGTGCTGTTGGATTCTTTTGCTAGTATTTTGTTGAGGATTTTTGCCTCTATGTTCATCAGTGATATTGGCCTGTAGTTTTCTTTCTTTGTGACATCTTTGTCTGGTTTTGGTGTCAGGGTGATGGTGTCCTCATAGAATGAGTTTGGGAGTGTTCCTCCCTCTGCTATATTTTGGAAGAGTTTGAGAAGGATAGGTGTTAGCTCTTCAATAAATGATGGATAGAATTCCCTTGTGAAGCCATCTGATCCTGGACTTTTGTTTGTTGGAAGATTTCTATGCAGTTTCAATTTCAGTGCTTGTGACTGATCTGTTCGTATTTTCTACTTCTTCCTGGTTCAGTCTCGGAAGGTTGTGCATTTCTAAGAATTTATCCATTTCTTCCAGGTTGTCCATTTTGTTGGCATATTGTTTCTTGTAGTATTCTCTCATGATTCTTTGAATTTCTGCAGTGTCAGTTGTTACTTCTCTTTTCCCTTTCTAATCCTATTGATTTGAGTCTTCTCCCTTCTTTTCATGATTAGTCTGGCTAATGGTGTATCACTTGTTTATCTTCTCAAAGAACCAACTTTTTGTTTTATTTATCTTTGCCATTGTTTTCTTCATTTTTTTTTTCATTTATTTCTGCTCTGATCTTTATGATTTCTTTCCTTCTGCTAACTTGGAGGGATTTTTGTTCTTCTTTCTCTAATTACTTTAGGTGTAAGTTTAGGTTGTTTATTTGAGATGTTTCTTTTTACTTGAGGTAGGATTGTATTGCTATAAACTTCCCTCTTTGAACTTCTTTTGCTGCATCCCATAGGTTTTGGGTCATCGTGTCTCCATTGTCATTTGTTTCTAGGTATTTTTTTATTTCCTTTCTAATTTCTTCAGTGATCTCTTGGTTATTAAGTAGTGTATTGTTTAGGCTCCATGTGTTTGTATTTTTTACAGATTTTTTCCTGTAATTGATTTCTAGTCTTATGGTATTGTGTTTGGAAAAGATACTTGATATGATTTCAATTTTCTTAAATTTATCAAGGCTTGATTTGTGACCCAAGATATGATCTATCCTGGATAATATTCCATGAGCACTTGAGAAGAAATTTTGTATTCTGTTGTTTTTGGATGGAATGTCTTATAAATATCAATGCAGTCTATCTTGTTTAATGTACCATTTAAATCTGTGTTTCCTTATTTATTTTCATTTTGGGTGATCTATCCATTGGTGAAAGTGGGATGTTAAAGTTTCCTCCTATGATTGTGTTACTGTTGATTTCCCCTTTTATGGCTGTTAGCGTTTGGCTTGTGTATTGTGGTACTCCTATGCTGGGTGCATAAATATTTACAATTGTCATATTTTTCTTGGATTGATCCCTTGATCATTATGTAGTGTCCTTCCTTGTCTCTTGTAACATTCTTTATTTTAAAGTCTATTTTATCTGATATGAGAATTGCTACTCCAGCTTTCTTTTGATATCCATTTGCATGGAATATACTTTTCCATCCCCACACTTGCAGTCTTTATATGTCCTTAGGTCTGAAGTGGGTCTCTTGTAGACCGCATACATATGAGTCTTGTTTTTGTACCCATTCAGCCAGTCTATGTCTTTTGATTGGAGCATGTAATCCATTTATACTTAAGGTAATTATTGATATGTATGTTCCTATTACCATTTTCGTAATTGTTTGAGTTTATTATTGTAGGTCTTTTCCAACTCTTGTCTTTCCTGCCTAGAGAAGTTTCTTTAGCATTTGTTGTAAAGCTCGTTTGGTGGCACTGAATTCTCTTAGCTTTTTCTTGTCTTTAAAGTTTTTATTTTCTCTGTTGTATCTGAATGAGATCTTTGCTCAGTAGAGTAATCTTGGTTGTATGTTTTTCCCTTTCATCACTTTAAATATGTCCTACCACTCCCTTCTGGATTGCAGAGTTTCTGATGAAAGAACAGCTGTTAGCCCTATAGGGATTCCCTTGTATGCTATTTGTTGTTTTTCTCTTGCTGCTTTTAACGTTTTTTTCTTAGTATTTAATTTTTGATAGTTTGATTACTATGTGTCTTGGCGTGTTTCTCCTTGAATTTATCCTGTATGGGACTCTGAATTTCCAGGACTTGATTGACTATTTCCTTTCCCATGTTGGGGAAGTTTTCACCTATAATCGCTTCAAATATTTTCTCAGTCCCTTTCTTTTTCCTTTCTTCTTCTGGGACCCATATAATTCAAATGTTGGTGCATTTAATGGTGTCCCAGACGTCTCTGTGACTGTCCTCATTTCTTTTCATTCTTTTTTCTTTATTCTGCTCTGCAGTAGTTATTTCCACTATTTTATCTTCCAGGTCACTTATCCGTTCTTCTGCCTTAGTTATTCTGCTACTGATTCCTTCTAGAGAATTTTAAATTTCATTTATTGATTTGTTCATCTCTTTTTGTTTGCTCTTTAGTTCTTCTAGGTCCTTGTTAAACATTTCTTGTATTTTCTCCATTCTTTCCCAAGATTTTTGATTATCTTTACTGTCATTACTCTGAGTTCTTTTTCAGATAGACTGCCTATTTCTTCTTCATTTATTTGTTCTGGTGGGTTTTTACCTTGCTCATTCATCTGCTGTGTGTTTCTATGTCTTCTCATCTTGTTTCACTTAATGTATTTGGGTCCTCCTTTTCGCAGGCTGCCGGTTCATAGTTCCCGTTGTTTTTGGTGTCTGTCCCCAGTGGCTAAGGTTGGTTCAGTGGGTTGTGCAGGCTTCCTGGTGGAGGGGATTAGTGCCTGTGTTGTGGTGGATGAGGCTAGATCTTTTCTTTCTGTTGAGCAGGATGGCGTCCAGTGTTGTGTTGTCTGGGTTTTGTGACCTTATTATGATTTTTGGCAGCCTCACTGCAAATGGGTGTGGTTGTGTTCCTGTCTTGCTAGTTGTTTCACATAGGGGGTCCTGCACTGTAGCTTGCTGTTCAGTGAATGGAGTTGGGTCTCATCATTGAAAAGGAGATCTCTGGGAAAGCTTTCACCGTTGGATGTTACGTGGAACCAGGAGGTCTCTGGTGGACAAATGTCCTGAAATTGACTCTCCCAAATCAGAGGCACAGGCCTGACACCCAGCCGGAGCACCAAGACCCTGTCAGGCACATGGCTCAGAAGAAAATGGAGAAAAAAAAGAAAGAAAGGAAGAAAAAATAAACTAAAGTTATTAAAATAAGAAATAAAAATAATCATTGACCAGTGCCTCAATCAGGAAACTTGCACAAGACTCTTAGATAGCCTCATCCACCAGAAGGCAGACAGCAGTAGCAAGAAGAACTACATTCCTGCAGTTGTGGAACAAAAACCAAATTCACAGAAAGATAGACAAGATGACAGAGGGCTATGTACCAGATGAAGGAACAACATAAAACCCCAGGGAGGAAAAAAATAAAAAAATCTAAATTTAGTGGAGTTAGGCAACCTTCCAGAAAAAGAATTCAGAATAACGATAGTGAAGATGATCCAGGACCTCAGAAAAAGAATGGAGGCAAAGATCGAGAAGATGCAAGAAATGTTTAACAAAGACCTGGAATAATTAAAGAACAAACAAAGAGAGATGAACAATACAATAACTGAAATGAAAAGTACACTAGAAGGAATCAATAGATGAATAACTGAGGCAAAAGAATGGATTAGTGACCTGGAAGACAGAATGACGGAATTCACTGCTGCAGAACAGAGTAAAGAAAAAAGAATGAAAAGAAATGAAGACAGCCAAAGAGACCTCTGGGACAACATTAAACACAATGACATTTGCATTTTAGGGGTCCCAGAAGGAGAAGAAAGAGAGAAAGGACTCAAGAAGATATTTGAAGAGATTATAATCGAACACTTCCCTGACATGGAAAGGGAATAGCCACCCAAGTCCAGGAAGGGCAGAGAGTCCCATACAGGATAAACACAAGGAGAAACACACTGAGACACATAGTAATCAAATTGGGAAAAATTAAAGACAAAGAAAAATTATTGAAAGCAGCAAGGGAAAAATGACAAATAAAATTCAAGAGAACTCCCATAAGGTTAACAACTGATTTTTCAGCAGAAACTCTACAAGCCAGAAGGGAGTGGCATGATATACTTGAAGTGATGAAAGGGAAGAACCTACAACCAAGATTACTCTACCCTGCAAGGATCTCATTCAGATTCAGTGGAGAAATGAAAAGCTTTATAGACAAGCAAAAGCTAAGAGAATTCAGCACCACCAAACCACCTCTACAACAAATGCTAAAGGAACTTTCTAAGTGGGAAACATAAGAGAAGAAAAGAATCTACAAAAACAAACACAAAATAATAAAGAAAATGGTCATAGGTACATACATATCGATAATTGCCTTAGACGTGAATGGATTAAATGCTCCAACCAAAAGACACAGGCTTGTCGGATACAAAAACAAGACCCAAATATATGCTGTCTACAAGAGACCCACTGCAGACCTAGGGACACATACAGACCAAAAGCAAAGGGATGGAAAAAGATATTCTATGCAATTGGAAATTAAAATAAAGCTGGAGTAGCAATACTCATTTTAGATAAATAGCCTTTAAAATAAATTATGTTACAAGAGACAAGGAAGGACTCTCCATAATGATCAAGGGATCAACCCAAAAAGAAGATATAACAATTATAAGTATATATGCACCCAACATAGGAGCACCTCAATACATAAGGCAACAGCTAACACCTATAAAAGAGGAAATGGACAGTAACACAGTAATAGTGGGAGACTTTAACACCTCACTTACACCAATGGACAGATCACCAAAAATGAAAATAAATAAGGAAACACAAGCTTTAAATGACACAATAGACAAGATAAATTTAATTGATATTTATAGGACATTCCATCCAACAACAGCACATTACACTTTCTTCTCAAGTGTGCACGGAACATTCTCAGGATAAATCTTATCTTAGGTAACAAATCAAGCCCCAGTAAATTTAAGAAAATGGAAATCATATCAAGCATATTTTCTGACCATAAAGCTATTCGATTGGAAATGAATTACAGGGGAAAAAATGTAAAAAACAAAAACACAAGGAGGCTAAACAATACGTTACCAAATCTCCAAGAGATCACTGAATAAATCAAAGAGGAAATCAAAAAATACCTAGAGACAAATGACAATGAAATAGTGATGATCCAAAACCTATGGGCTGCAGCAAAAGTATTTCTAAGAGGGAAGTTTATAGTTATACAAGCCTACCTCAAGAAACAAGAAAAATCTCAAATAAACAATCTAACCTTACACCTAAAGGAACTAGAGAAAGAAGAACAACAACAAAAAAAAGCCCAAAGTTAGCAGAATGAAAGAAATCGTAAAGATCAGAGCAGAAATCAATGAAATAGAAACAAGGAAAACAATAGCAAAGATCAATAAAACTAAAAGCTGGTTATTGAGAAGATAAACAAAATTACTAAACCTTTGGCCAGACTCATCAAGCAAAAGAGGGAAAGGACTCAAATCAATAAAATTAGAAATGAAAAGGGAGAAGTTACAACAGGCACTGCAGAAATACAAAGCATCCTAGGAGACTACTATAAGCATCTCGCTGCCAATAAAATGGACACCGTGGAAGAAATGGACAAATTTTTAGAAAGGTATAACCTTCCAAAATTGAACCAGGAAGAAATAGAAAATATGAACAGATCAATCACAAGTAATGAAATTGAAACTGTGATTTAAAATCTTCCAACAAACAGAAGTCCAGGACCAGATGCCTTCAGAGGTGAATTCTATCAAACATTTAGAGAAGAGCTAACACCCATCCTTCTCAAATTCTTCCAAAAATTTGGGGAGGAAGGAACACTCCCATCACCCTGATACCAAAACCAGACAAAGATACTACAAGAAAATAAAATTACAGACCAATATCACTGATGAATATAGGGGCAAAAATCCTCAACAAAATACTAGCAAACAGAATGCAACAACACATTAGAAAGATCACACACCATGATCAAGTGGGATTTATCCCAGCAATGCATGGATTCTTCAATATACACAAATCAATCAATGTGATACACCATATTAACAAACTGAAAAATAAAAACCATATGATCATCTCAATAGATGTGGAAAAAGCTTTTGAAAATATTCAATACCCATTTATGATAAAAACTCTTCAGAAAGTGGGCATAAAGGGAACCTACCTCAACATAATAAAGGCCATATATGACAAAGCCACAGCAAACATCATTCTTAATGGTGAAAAACTGAAAGCATTTCCTCTAAGATCAGGAACAAGACAAGAATGTCCACTCTCACCACTATTATTCAATACAATTTTGGAAGTCCTAGCCATGGCAATCAGGGAAGAAAAAGAAATAAAAGGAATACAAATTGGAAAAGAAGAAGTATAACTGTCACAGTTTGCAGATGACATGATTCTATACATAGAGAATCCTAAAGATGCCACCAGAAAACTACTAGTAACATTGCAGAAAACAAATTAATGTACAGAAATCTCTTGCATTCCTATACACTAATGATGAAAAATCTGAAAGAGAAATTAAGGAAACATTCCCATTTGCCATTGCAACCAAAAGAAAATACCTAGGAATAAACCTACCTAAGGAGACAAAAGACCTGTATGCAGAAAACTATAAGATACTGATGAAAGAAATTAAAGATGATACCAACGGATGGAGAGATATACCATGTTCTTGTGTTGGAAGAATCAATATTTTGAAAGTGACTATACTACCCAAAGCAATCTACAGATTCAATGTAATCCCTATCAAATTACCAATGGCATTTTTTATACAACTAGAATAAAAAATCTTAAAATTTGTATGGAGACACAAATGACCCCGAATAGCCCAAAGAGTCTTGAAGGAAAAAAACCAAGCTGGAGGAATAAGACTCCCTGACTTCAGATAATATTACAAAGCTACAATAATCAAGACAATATGGTACTGGCACACAAACAGAAACATAGACCAATGGAACAAGATGGAAAGCCCAGAGATAAACCCACACACCTATGGTCAACTAATCTATGACAAATGAGACAAGGATATACAATGGAGAAAAGACAGTGTCTTCAATAAGTGGTTCTAGGAAAACTGGACAGCCACATGTAAAAGAATGAAATTAGAACACTCCCTAACACCATATACAGAAATAAGCTCAAAATGGATTAGAGACCTAAATGTAAGACCAAACACTATAAAACTCTTAGGGGAAAACATAGGAAGAACACTGTTTGACATAAATCACAGCAAGATCATTTTTGATCCACCTCCTAGAGTAATGGAAATAAAAACAAAAATGAACAAATGGGACCTAATGAAACGTCAAAGCTTATGCACAGCAAAGGAAACCATAAACAAGATGAAAAGACAACCTCAGAATGGGAGAAAATATTTGCAAATGAATCAACAAAGGATTAATCTCCCAAATATATAAACAGCTCATGCAGCTCAATATTAAAAACAACAAACAACCTAATCCAAAAATGGGCAGAAGACCTAAACAGACATTTCTCTAAAGAAGACATACAGATGGCCAAGAAGCACATGAAAAGTTGCTCAACATCACTAATTATTAGAGAAATGCAAATCAAAACTACAATGAGGTATCACCTCACACCAGTTAGAATGGGTATCATCAGAAAATCTACAAACGACAAATGCTGGAGAGGGTGTGGAGAAAAGGGAACCCTCTTGCATTGTTGGTGGGAATGTAAATTGATACAGCCACTATGGAGAACAGTATGGAAGTTCCTTAAAAAACTAAAAATAGAATTACCATATGATCCAGCAATCCCACCACTTGGCAGATACCGAGAGAAAACCCTAATTCAAAAAAGGCACTTGCACCTCAATGTTCAGTGCAGCACTGTTTACAATAGCTAGGTCATGGAAGCAACCTAAATGCCCATCGACAGACAGATGGATAAAGAAGTTGTGGTACATATATACAATGGAATATTACTCAGCCATAAAAAGCAACGAAATTGGTTCATTTGTTGAGGCATGGATGGATATAGAGACTGTCATACAGAGTGAAGTAAGTCAGAAAGAGAAAAAGAAATATAGCATATTAATGCATATATGTGGAATCTAGAAAAATGGTACAGATGAACTGTTTTTCAGGGCAGAAATTGAGACAGAGATGTAGAGAACAAACGTATGGACACCAAGGGGGGAAAGCAGTGGTGGGTTGGGGGTGGTGGTGTGATGAATTGGGCTATTGGGATTGACATGTATACACTGATGCATGTAAAATTGATGACTAATAAGAACCTGCTGTATAAAAAAATAAGGTAAAATTTAAAAAATAAATTATTAAAATAAAAATAGAAAAGAACAAAAGAAAGAAAGACAAAAGAGAGCAACCAAACCAAAAAACAAATCCACCAATGATAAGAAACATTAAAATCTTTAATAAAAAAAAAAAAAAAAAAGTAAAAATTTTAAAAAAAAAAAAAAAAAAAAAACAGCAAACAAACAAAAAAAACCAGACACACAGAACCCTAGGGCAAATGGTAAAAGCGAAGATATACAGACAAAATCCCACAAAGAAGCCTACACATACACACTCACAAAAAGAGAAAAAGGAAAAATATGTATATATCATTGCTTCCAAAGTCCACCACCTCAATTGTGGGATGATTCATTGTCTATTTAGGTATTCCAATGATGCAGGGCACATCAAGGTGATTGTGGAGATTTAGTCTGCTGTTCCTGAGGCTGCTGGGAGAGCTTTCCCTTTCTCTTCTTTGTTCACACATCTCCTGGGGTTCAGCTTTGGATCTGGCCCTGCCTCTGCATGTAGGTCGCCTGAGGGCGTCTGTTCTTCCCTCACACAGGACAGGGTTA
>NW_020175830.1:137690-172119 GCF_003031525.2 Neophocaena asiaeorientalis asiaeorientalis | reverse complement strand
CCATAATGCGGCTGAGCCTGTGGCAGCAGAGGCCAGCATGATGTTGCAACAGCCTGAGGTGTGCCATATGTTCTCCTGGGGAAGTTGTCCCTGGATCACGGGACCCTGGCGGTGGTGGGCTGCACAGGCTCCTGGGAAGGGAGGCATGGATAGTGACCTCTGCTTGCACACAGTCTTCTTGGTGGCTGCAGCAGCAGCCTTAGCGTTTCATGTCCATCTCTGTTGTCCCTGCTGATAGCCGCGGCTCCCGCCCGTCTCTGGAGCTCGTTTAGGCAGTGCTCTGAATCCCCTCTCCTCACGCACCGCAAAACAATAGTCTCTTGCCTCTTAGGTCCAGACTTTTTCCCAGACTCCCTCCTGGCTAGCTGTGGGGCACTAGCTCCCTTCAGGCTGTGTTCACGCAGCCAATCCCAGTCCTCTCCCTGGGATTTGGCCTCCGAAGCCCGAGCCTCAGCTCCCAGCCCCCACCCGCCTAGGTGGGTGTTAGATTTGTTATATTTGAATAACATACCTTAAATTTTGTACACTTCTAATACAATTCCATTTAACTTTTTTTATTTATCTAACATTGTGAATAAGTTGAAATCATGCGTAAAATGAAAACACGAAAGAGGGCTTCGGTAAAGAATTTTTAAAGAACAAAAGATAAGTACATTCTTACTGTTGTCATTGTAGGCATATAGAACATATTTGATTTAATATTAGTTTGTGAGCTTGATTTATAACTTTTAAATAGACATAAATATGAAGTCTCCATTTGTACTGTTGTTCTGGGCCCCACACAAGTTAGTGGTTGATCTGCAGCTAGGAGAAGGGTGATGGTAATAAAGAGAGTAGCAACATTCAGAATATCCACCATCAACTATCCTCCCTGTATATGGGGACTACTGTGCCTGACACTTGTGTGGGGGCCATGGGCGTCGGGAGGGATGCAAATCAGGAAAACTGACATATATGGAGGAAGGCTTCTAGAAAGAGGGGAGATTTGGAAGAAACAAAGGGAAGGGACTTGAGAGAAGCTTATATAATTATGCAAATGAGTTATAAATTTAAATGCCTCATTATTGGGATTCAAAAGGAAACACCCAGAGAAATTCTGCTCCAATTGCAGAGGCCTGTTATTTATGATGCACTGTTTAGATTAGGAGAGCCATGGCACAGAGCTTGTTTTCATCGAATGCTAATGAGTGATAATTGCTATCATAAGTAATACTATTCTTCATAATGACACAATAGAATTCCTCTTTATCACATCTATTTATGATATCAGTAGACAGAATATAATGGGAAAAAATTTTATGGGGCGGTAAGAACACATAAACCTTTCAAGTGAACTGTCACAGTAGTGATAGAAATAAAACCATATAAGGGACTTCCCTGGTGGCACAGTGGTTAAGAATCTGCCTGCCAATGTAGGGGACACGGGTTTAAGCCCTGGTCCAGGAAGATCCCACATGCTGCTGAGCAACTAAGCCTGCGTGCCACAACTACTGCATCCCACGTGCCTAGAACCTGTGATCCACAACAAAGAGAAGCCACCGCATTGAAAAGCCTGCACACTGCAACAAAGAATGCCCCCACTCACCGCAACTAGAGAAAGCCTGTGCACAGCAACAAAGACCCAATGCAGCCAAAAAATAAATAAATAAATTTATTTTTAAAAAAGAAAGAAAGAAAACCATATGAATAGCAATGAAGATTTTGCCCACAGATATACCTGAGATTGGCTCCTAAGAATGACATTTATTAGTGAGGAAATTTATTCAACCTTTGTGAGACTTAGTTCCTTCATTTGTAAAAATGGGGATAATAAAAGCTATTTTGAGTGCTATGAGAATGAAATGACTTATAAAACACTTATTATAACGTCAAGAACAGATTATCAGTAAACTGAACTGCACAGGTTTGAGCTGCATGAGTCCACTTATATGCACTTATTAATCTGTTAAAATAAAAATCAGATCATGTCACTCCTTTGCTCAAAATCCTCTAAGGATGAAAGTGCCCCATCTCAATTAAAGGAAAAGCCAAAGTTCTGACAACGCTAAGAGATCTCTTACAGTTTGTTTACCCTGATCTCTGCCCCACTCCCTTTTCTTTCTGAAATCATCTCCCATTCACTGCTATGGTCACACTGTTCCTCAGCAAGGCCAGAACACCTGCATTTGCCCTCTCTCTCTTGGATCATGCTTCCCCTGCATGTCCTCTCAATGAGGTCTTCCAAGGTCACTTTATTTAAAATTGCAACCCTTCTCCTGAGAAGTCTCTATCCCTTTTGACTGCTTTATCTTTCTCAGCGCTGTTCATTGTGCCATTTACCATGACACATTTCCTATTACATTCAATTTTTGTCTCTCCTCAATGGAAAATAAGTTCCATGTAATGGAGGATTTGGGTTTGTTTTTGAAAGCTGTTATATTCATAGTTCCTAGAATGCAGTCTGGCCCATACTTGGCACTCATTAAATATTTATTGGATAAAGACGATATGTTTGATGATAAAGATGAAAACAAATATATAGCCACAGCATCTATGCATTTGTAATTGTATCATTTTTGGGGAGGTGAAAGGGAGAAACTAATATTCCTGAATATTTGTTAAGGCAAAGCGGAAAGCACAAAGAGTCAGATAGCCTGAACTTCAGCCTCAGTGATGCTATTAGGTAATTATGTGTCTTGCACATCCATCACCACTTCTGGATTTCGAGTGCCACATTGATGAGTAAGATTGGACACCATAAGCCTTAGAGTCCTTTTATTCACTAACATAATGTGAACCTAGTATTTCACTGTCTTGCCTTTTTATTGGCAAAAATATGTATTTTAGTATTTAAATTTTTTAAATAACATTTTTTGTACTCATATTGCTTCTTAAATTCCTCACCTCAATCTTTTTTTTTTCTTTTCTTTCACACTCCTGTGGGAAATTATTTTAGCTTAAAGCCTTAGAAATCAGGTGTGTAGAAAACTGCTCTCTGTCCCTTCAGTATTCATTCTCCTTTTTCTTTCTATAGTAATAGAATTTTTATCTTGGCACATGGCTGCCCAGGGAAGGAATGCATTTACCCCTGTTCTTTGCTGGTAACCATGGCCATGGAACTAGGTCTAAATTCTGGGCAGGGGAATGTTAATGAAATTGATATGCACCACTTCTGGGTCCTTGCCTTAGAAGGGAAGTGCTCATGTAAGTGAGATTATGGATGAGAGTGATTTACTTTGTAAACAGCATTCCAGGTTTACAGCAAGTGCAAGGCCCCATTGCAGAAGGGAGCATGGTGAACAAGAGTGATTAAAAGAAGGTTTCTGTGGCTAGACCACTGTGAGCAAGACTGTGGTGGGAGATGAAACTGGAGAAATAAAGACCTATCTGTACAGAGCCAAAAACGGGATAGTAAAGAAGTGTATCTTTGAGTAATTGAAATGTTTTAAGAAAGGATTGTTCTGGTATAAGGGTGAGTGTGAGATAATAGAATATACTTGACCCTTGAACTGCACAGGTTTGAGCTGCATGAGTCCACTTATATGCAGATTTTTTCAATAAATATATACTATGGTACTATGCAATCCAAGGTTGGTTGAATTTGTGGGTACGGACCACGGATATCGAGGGCCGACTCTAAAGTTACATAGGGACTATCGACTGTGTGGAAATTGGTGCTCCTAACCCTGGCCTTGTTCAAGGGTTAACTGCATATGTTGGTCTCTGCCCCAAGTTCTTGGCAGAGAGCTCCTAAAACTCCTGTAATTTCCTAAGTGGTAAGAACACAAAGAGGATATCTTGTTCCAGTGTTTGGTCTTTGACCTTGTCACTAACACAGGGCTACTTAAATTTTGTACAGTCCTAAGTGATGAGAGCAAGAGGAGCATTTTTTTTCTGTGTGGGCTCCTGGATGGGGGCTGATCACAGAAAAGTTCAAGCCATGATTAGAAGCTTGGGATTTTCAGCTCCAACCCTCATCCTGAAGAGAGGGGAGAGGGGCTAGAAATAGAGTCAGTTATTGATCATGCTTATGTGAAGAAGTTTCTATAAAATCCCAACAGTACAGGGTATGGACAGCTTCCAATCTGATGAACACATCCACACTAGGAAGTGACACTCCCCAACTCTATGGTGACAGAAGATCCTGTGCTTGGGACCCTCCCAGACCTCACCCCATATATCTCTTCACATAGCTGATCACCTGTATCCTTTATCATATCCTTTGATAAACTGGTAAACATAAGTAAGTGTTTCCCTGTGTTCTGTGAGCTACTCCAGCAAATTAATCAAACCTGAGGATGGAATCATGGGAACCTCTGATTTGTAGCCAAATTGGACAGTTGTGGGTAACCTGGGAACCTACCACTTGCATTTGGCTTCTGAAGTAGGGTGGGAGCAACCTTGGGGACTGATCCCTTACCTGTGGGATCTGACACTATCTCCAAGTAAATAGTGTGAGAATTGAGTTAAAATTTAGAACACCCAGTTGGTGTCATAGAACATTGCTTAGTGTAAGGAAAAAAACCCACACATTTGGTGACCAGAAGAAAAGTGTGTTTTTTATATGGGTAAGGAAGGAAATACATGGTAGGGAAATTAGGTTTTTCCTTATATAGAAAGGAAAAACTAAGTTTTTCCTTCACAGATGAGATTATGGATTTTAGGGGTAAATAGCATGTTAGGAGACTTATTGAAATAAGAAAATATACGATGGTAACTTGGATTAACATATTCTCAGTGGATATGAAGAAAAGAGGACAGATAAAAGTTAATCAGGAAGCAAATTGAGACAACTTGATGAAAGCCTGGGAACTTTGCTTTTGGAGCGTCTTACATTATTTACAACATAAATAAACCATAATAAACAACAGAAGTTGGTGATATATAGAATCATAAAAATGTGATAGGCATATTCACTGCTTACCATTAATTCTGAATAGGGATAAAGAAAAGATCATAAGAATTGTTTGCATTTGAACTGAATTTTGAAGGATGTAGAATTTTGTTGCTTGTCAGGGCAAGAAGGATACCTGCCCACTAAATGCTTCTTTTTGAGAAATCCATAGTAGCTGCCATATTGCTTTCTTCCTTCATTGCCTGTAGGTTACCATGCTTAGTATACTAGAAGCCTCCTACCTTGACCAAAGCTGACTACATCCAAGAGCCTGATGCAAAGACCACCTGTAATGGCTTTCTTCTAGTGTCTGGCCAACAGCATATTAATCGATCTGGTGCCATGCTCTGTCTAGTTCTGCATGAAAACTGGTTTAACCAATCAAAATATCTCAGTCAATTAGGCACTAGTGGCTGGAACATAGAGGTAGGTTGGAAAATATCTCAATCATTTTAATGGTGGAGTTTTAGGGTAAGGGATGCCTATTATTATTATTAGTGACAGACTAGATAGCCAGCATGAGAACAAACCTGGGTCCTCCATAACATTTCACCTCTCCATGAATACTAATTCCATAGTGCTTCAGAATTTTTCCCACCTCGCTTGATTTCCTGACCTAAGCTATCTATTCCTTGGAGCAAAGTGACTGAGTCAACTCTGAATATCCAGTTTTTCAACATTTTAATAATGTCACTTCTTTTCCAGAAAATGCAAGATATTAGAAGCTTTAAAAATGTCAAAAATATTAATTTCATGATTTTATTAAGTAGACACATTTCAATATTTTAAAATTCAATAATGTATAAATGGATTTTAGCCTCAGCATTATCATAAAATTTCAGAAATGATTTTCACATGTGAGAATGCTGATATTTGATATTTTTCCTAAGAATCCCTTGGTTACTGATGGTCAATAGCTTGAACGATGATAGAAGGAATCTGTATCCTCTAATCTGTTCAGTGCTTTGATGTTATACATTTCAGTGAGACTACCTAGCTTTCAAATGTAAATTCAAATATTTTAAGCAGATAAAATTTTTTAAAATAAATCTTTGTTCACATATAATTAATCTTCTATGAAGTATAATGTTTTCTTTAAAATTAATGCTAAATACTTCTAGTTTTACCAGAAGTTAGCATTATATATTTTCAGGTAGGGGAAAATCTGAAAATTATAGGAGTAAAAAAACTTCTTGTTATTAATAATAACCAAAAGTTATTTTCTATATTAGATTTCTTAATTGACCAATATTTTCACTAAGATATAGTGAGATAATAGTTGATATTCTGTCGATCTTCTGAAGGCTGCAAATTATCGAGGCTTATTGTGAATGAGCACAAGGAGTAAATCTCAGAATCTTACCATGGTCTCATGCAGTCTACATCAATTCAGGATGTTAGGACCTGAGTTTAACAAACTAAGTCCTTTATTTGCCAGTCAATTTTGTTATTAGTGGGTTATTATTTTGTTTGTATTTTATCTATCTAGATTTTCTTCCATTTATAGAAAAATATGTAAAGAATCTCCCTTTACCAAGTATTTCTGTTAGGAAATTTTTTGAAAGTTTCTAATAGATAAGAAGTCCTTTTTTACACATTATTTATATTTCCTCATAAGTTTTCTTTAATTTTTTTCCCTGTACTAAATTCACCCATATACATGGCTTAAAAGTTCAGGTAGACATTTAAATAATGGCACTTTCCTGCCTAACCCCTTACAAGCCCCAATTTCTGCCCATTCCCTAGCAGCCACTTTCCTCTTTTAGTTATTGTTTTGACTATTTATGTCTATAATTTCTAGATGATATATTCATATTATTATTCCTTGATTTTCTTTTTAATTATGAATAGCATCTCTTGTCAGCCTTCCACAGAAGGAAGGATTTTGCATTCACATACAAACATTATACACTCTTGCCTATATGCAGGCATTTCCTTTCCTTCACTTCCCCAGTATAGTTCTATGACAGTTTATGGTTTAATCAATAGTTCCCTAAGAAGATATTACATACAGTTGTGTCACATAGTGTACCAAGATTATATAATTCTTCAAAACAAAAATCTTTTTGTTTTTCCTAGAGTTAATAATTACTTTTTTTTATTGCTTAGTTTTCTATGGCCCTATCATTAATTCTTCTCTTAAATTCTTTACCAAAAATGTAAAGTTTATCTCAACATAGTCAAGTACATCAGATATTCTATTACTTTATTTTCCTCTTGGAGATACCACTCCTGGAGCCCTGCACACCCTTGCTCCAAACTAGGTAGATTAGCTTCTGTGTAGTTATCCTAAGACCTGCTTTCACTTTCATCACAGAATAGTGTTCACTGTCTTTTATGCAAACTGCAAACCTTGACCTTACTTCATACCACATACACAAATTAACTTTAAATGGATCATAGACTTACATGTAAGTGTTAAAACTGTAACTTTTCTGGAAGACAACATATTTGTAACCTGTTACAAATAAGAAAATAAATTAAAATTCATCAAACATTTTAAAAAAGTTCTTCAAAAGATAGAGTTAAGAGAATTAAAAGGCAAACCACAGACTGGGACAAAGTATTTGCAAAATATGTATTCTGTATGTATTTGCAATATGTATTGCAAAATATGTGTTCCGAAAATATAAGGAATTCTTGCTACTAAATAATAAGAAGACAAATCAATTAAAAACAGAGGGCACAGAAGATTTGAAGAGACACTTCACCAAAGAAGATACAGAGTTGACAAAAGAAAAATTGTTCAACATACTTAGTCATTAGAAAAATGCAAATTAAAACCACAATAAATACCACTACTGTGCCAGTTATTATTCATTACCTCTCAGGTCCAGATTTACCCTTCAATACATTCTCTTCAATATTGGGTTGGATTCCTATAGTATTCCTGCTGTTCAATGAGCAGGATGTTAGACTTTTTCGGTAGAGGGATCTAGAGGTAACCGCAAGAGAAGGGAGCTTGTTTTGCTGGTTCTAGCTGCTGCACTGTTGTTCAGTGGTGCAATGTGTGGACATTCTGTGGTACTCTGCCCCAGCCCTGTGCCCAGAATTTGTGGTCCCTAAAAAGACCTGGAAATGTATATCAGTCAGTTACAAATACAAGGGAGGCCAAGATAAATATTGTGGTCTGGACCAAGAGGAGCAAGAGCTAGGATTAAAACAAGTACCTTCTACAGGAGTGCAAAATCTCAGATGTAAGAGATTTTTGTCCCTAATAGATTCTTGCATGTTTTTGACTATATGTTAAGTGAGCCAAAACCATTTAAAGATCTTGGGTCAAATAAGACAGCTTAAGTAACTCACTTAGATTCCTGAAGCTAGTATGTGGTAGAAATTGGATTTGAACCTCGGTCTAGTAGTCTATGAAATCTGCCAACATCACACAGCATTTGCCAAACTATATTTTACCAGACACTTTTTTTTACTCAATGACAACAGTTATTATATGGCAGAGAAGGAGATATCATGAACAATTAAGTTTAGGAAATGCTGATAATATAGCTATCTTTACTGTGGAACTTTTTCAGGAATATAATAGTTATTAAAGAGGACATGTGTACAACATATATTTCAACCCCTAACTGCTTTCATTAAAGGAGCATCTCTGGACTGGTGTCCTGCAGAATATAATTTGGAAACACTGTTGCCTCGCAACTTGCAACCCACAATGATGTCATAATAATTTAATTCTCCTTTCATGCACTATGTTCTCAAAACAATTTCTATAAAAAAAACAACATTTACTTATTTTGAGCATAGCAGATGTAATTGTTTTTTACTTCTGTGTGGTTTTATAATACTCCAGCCTCCCATAAACAGGCAGGAGAATCAGAGTAATAGTCACTTAAAAAAGAATATCTACATTGCTGAAGGTTACTTGAGTATTTGCTAATTACTATCCCTTGTGTAGCTTTCCAGGATGCTTTATAAGACATATATCAAATGCCGTAGATCCTTCTATCATTATTGGTGCTTTATAACTGACAGTTTCAGATAATTCTGAGGATTTATAGGTCCCCTCCACTTCCAGTAAACATTTTTTTTTTTAAACAGCTACCTTCTAAAGGTTCTCCACAGTAGTTACTTAAGCTGGCTTTTCTATTTTCCTCTCAGTAATTTCCAAGTACTTAGAGATGAAATCTTTAACTCATAAAATCCTTTCAAAAAGTAATAGGTTTTGAGAGAGCTGGTAGCCCAATGAAAGTGTTAAGGAACAGCTCCAGAGAATATAAACTATATCTGATGGAGAAGGTAGTAATAGTACTTTAGCAATTTTTAAGCTATTTTTCATTATATAAAAATAATATAAACACATTGGAAGCAATTCAGGAAATAGAGAAAAAACATATAATTTCATTATTTTGAGCCAATCATGATTAGCGTCTTGGAGTGATTCTTTTTTCCCTGTGCAGTTTTACCCTCGTTCTTGCCTGAAAACAGTATTGCATTCTGCTGTTTCACTTATGAGAACATAAACATTTTTCTGTGATGTTTCATGCTCTTCATAACCAGAACTTTAAGGAGTCAAAATTATTTCAGTAATTTATTTAATTATTCTCTTTTGGAAGCATATTTGGATTATTTTCTGTTTTTATCTGTAAATACTTCTGCAATAAACTTATGTGGCATAAAGCTTCCCCCCCTATTTTGAACTCTTTATGATAGTTTCTCTTAAGTGAAATTACTGGATCAATGGACATGAACATTTTTATAGTCTTATGCTTATTATCAAGTTACTTTCTAAGAGATTATACCAATTTACAATGCTACTAAGTATGTGTAGAGCTCAGTTATTTAAGGATAATCACTATTAAGGCAACAGTCAAGGATGCTAGTTTATGCATCTTTGTATTTCCACATTTTATTCATATTATGTGTAATAAGGGTTAGTTAAAATATCAGTAAATAGATCTCATAATCTACTTTTTTTCCTTTCAAGCCTGTAAAATAAATACATTTAAGAGCATAACATTTAATTGCCACCTCTTACACACTCTTCCAAATGTGGGATAAGTGTATGTTATATAATATAATAGACATGCTTTGGAGGTACCTGCCCAGCCTTTATTGATTCTCTGAGAGCTGCCACAGTCAAGCCTTAGGTAAACAGGTAGGTTCTTCAAGTCATGTTTTGTTACACTAGCTGTCTCCTCCCCAGCCAAAGGTCATGGAAGCAGAGATTGCTACCTGACCCAGTCAGATTCCCTCTTTCAAGACCTTGAACTAAGAGACACAGAAGCCTTCAGTCAGTCAGCATTTTCTTGGAAGTGACAGTTCATGAAGACTTAAGAAGGAGACTAGTTGTTTGGAGGTCCAAATAGCAGATGAGCAGCAAGAAGAGTGTTTCTTTAGGAAGAGACAGAGACGCTGGGGAAAGAGACAGAAGATGAAAGTTTGCTTTGGATTATTTGGGCTTTCTAGTTTTCATATTCAGTCCCTCATATGACCAGGCTATTATGCCTATCTAGTGTTCCATGACACAGTCACATATTAGTTTAATAAAGTGTTTCTGGTTAAAAGTTTTGTTTATTTATTTTGGTTAAACAAGTTTATTACTTGTGACCAAATAAGTGATTTTTGACTCAGGCAGGCAGATAATAAACTCTGAAAGAAAGAGGATTCTTCTGCCAAGTCAAGTTGCCTCCCACTGAGTTGAAACAGGAAGGAAAGGGACAGGGCACAGCAGTTAAAAGAATGAGGAAGGGGACACAGCCCTCCAGAAACACTGACTGGAATCAGCTAAAACCAAGACTGCATCGAGATGGCCATTATACCTTCATTATAATACTAAAACTCACTCACCCTCGTGCCAGTGCCATGACAGTTCCAAGGATGACGATAAAGAACAAAAATAAGTCCTGCCTCAATTCCTGAAAATCCCCCCCTTCCCCCAAATAATAAAATATTCCTCCCACTTACTAGAATATGAAATTACCGAGCCCATAAAAACTAACCACCCCCATACCCTGGGGGCATTCTCACCCTACAAGCAGGCCTGCACTCTGCTTTTGGAAAGTGTATCTGCCTTTCAGTAAACCCAGTTTCACTTTAGTTGGCTTGCTCTTGAATTCTTTCTTGAGCTAAGTGAAGGACCCTCACTCGGCAGTCAGTCCCCAGGATTCACCCACATCTGGGGTGTGACTATCCTCTCAATCCTCCTTCTCCTGCCACAGAGTTAGTCTCCCATCCACACCCCAGCACTGCAGCCTGCAGCCAATGCCTGCTTGGTGTTCCCTTGCCTCCAGGGTCACACATTCTGGGATATAGTTCCCTGTGGGATGGAGCTGAGGATGAAACTTCCTCTGACATTGCACGCTTTCTTGGCTTACTCTCCATTTATAACCTGCTTCTCCCCCACCCTTACCATCCTTATCCTTTTTCTAGGAGCATTTACTTTATAAATCACTAGCACTCAAATCCTTGGCGCAAGGTCTGCATCTGGGATAATTCATCTTAAAACAATGGCCTGTCTTGCAAAGGCTAGGGACAGAATAGATAATTATACACAGTAAAGTGAGTGAACTGCTAACTATCATTATGTACCATTTGAAGTTTTCAGGGATGAATTACCTCATTCTAAAGCTCACCTTGGAAGAAAAGCAATTAAAGCTTTATTATACCTTTTAATCTGAAAACCAGATTAAATCTGATGTATTAACTGTAAACCAGCTTTCTTACTAATAAATAAATTCTGTGCTATGTTTTTGCATTGAAACGTGTATCTCCTTTGGGACCAGAATAATGTTTGATAAATGACACACCCTAGGCTCTGGTTTAACCTGTTATACAATAATTGTAATGTTATCCATACTCTGGGTAGAGCTAATATAAATAATCAAGTAACAAAGGGTTAGCTAAGTTATTGAACTATATATTAGACTATTCATAACAAAACATTATATATTGGTGTATACTTTTTAAAGTACTCCCCCTTATGTCATCACAACTCTGTATTGTAAATTACTTTTCAGAAATCATAGATTACTGAATGACTGCTAGAAATCAGAACCTAATTTTTTTTTTTTTTGGGTACACGTGCCTCACACGGTTGTGGCCTCTCCCGTTGCAGAGCACAGGTTCCGGACGCACAGGCTCAGTGGCCATGGCTCACCGGCCCAGCCACTCCGCGGCATGTGGGATCCTCCCGGACCAGGGCACGAACCCTTGTCCCCTGCATCATCAGGTGGACTCTCAACGACTGCGCCACCAGGGAAGCCCAGAACCTAAATATTTTGAATTTAAACTCTTGGATCATTTCTCTAAGTAATGATACAAATTAATAAACTTATTCTTTCCTGTTGTAGGTGTTGTATCACAAATAATGGGTTCATCAGGGAAGAATATTGTTGAAGGTCTCAAGGTAAGTGGATGATACACGAAAAAGGGGACATGCTCCTTGCCTTGAGCAACTTAAAGTATAATGAAGATAGAATTTGTATTCATCTTAGTTGTATTTATTTATATGTTCACTTACACCTCAAGGAATCTCAAATCTTCCTTTGGGTAGCTTTTTCTCAAGAAATGAGAATCTGCAGTAGTAAGATTTAGAAGACATATTCCTGTCTTAATACAACTGTTAGGCATTGGCATTTGATTGCTCTGGGTTTATACTACCTCCTTAGTAAAATAGCCATAGTTATATTCAAGATTTTTATACTGCCTTAATCTCATAAGTAACTGTTGTAACATTCCCTCCAGAGTCAGAATAGTGAGTAAAGCTAAACTAAATAAGTATTTAAGAAAATCTTATATGTACACTCCATCTAGAAAAAGCTGAGCTTCTAGAGAAGTCTGACTTTCAATAAGTTTTCAGACTTTCTAGCTGAGTCTTTACATTCAAAGCTTTAAAGACCTGTGAATAAATACTGCAGGATTTCATGAAAATACAACTCTGGTGAAATGTACCAACCCTCACCCGTATTAAGAGAAGATGACACTTTAAGCCAAGAGCCTATTTCCTCTTCAAATCTCTCTCTGCTTAATTCTTTAACTGCAGTTGCAGCCTCTCTCTTAATACATCTTCCTGCACTTAATCTCTATTCCACCTTTGGGCTATCACTTTGAAATATACAGTACCTGGAAAAAAACGGCCTCAAGAGAAGATATGATTCATCAACGTACTTTATGGGTGAATCTACAGTAGGAAGAATAAAAAATTTAAAGCCCAAGATTTAATGAAAATGGGAACAAATCATAGTGGAATGCAGTTCCAGTTATGAGCTACAAGCATATTAAGGGACACTGAAGTTTAGTGTGCTCTATATTCCTAATGTCTTAAGCACACTGTGATTTAAAGTGGCCACTAGAGATTATGAAAAATGTGCAAAATTAATGTACATTGAATTTCCTTTTGGTGAATCTCCTTTTTTATTTTGCTGTCCTCTGCCTTCTTGCCTTAATTTACCTGCCCTGTCAGTTATCTTGAGTTCAGAAATAGCAAAGTCAACTTATTTGACCTTATGATGGTCTAGAGTAACTCATTAACAGAAACCACATGGCAGAGTGAAAAGCAATAGAGACTTTGGAATCATAAAGAAAGGGGGGTTCAAGATGTGTGGTTGCCAAAAGGGAAGGGGATGGGAGAGGGATGGATTGGGTGTTTGGGATTAGCAGATGCAAACTATTATATATAGAATGGATAAAAAACAAGGTCTTACTGTATAGCACAGGGAACTATATTCAATATCCTATAATACACCATAATGGAAAAGAATATGAAAAAGAATATATGTATATCTGAATTACTTTGCTGTACAGCAAAAATTATTACAACATTCTAAATCAACTATACTTCAATAAAATAAATTTAAAAAAAGAAAAGAAAGGGGTTTAAATTCTAGCTCTATTACATACTCTTTTTGCTTATACAAGTCATTCAACTCTTTGGTTCCTCAGGTTTTCATAGATAAGTAGAAATAATATCCACTTGTTTGTTAGCAGTTATTTTGAGTTGTGAGATACTGCATGCAAATCACATGAAATGCCTTGCACAGTGCCTGGAATATGAAGTATGAATGTCCTTTAACATTAAAACATGTTTTTTAGTAATCTTCATAATTCAATTACTTATAATTCCAAGTAAAATATTTGTTTTCAAAAATCTATATAATTTACAAAATATGCATTTCAAGCAAAGTAAGGGTAAAGACTGCACTTTCCTTTGCACCTATCTCTTCTCAATTCCTCAGAGTGGCTTAGTCATATTTTAGGTGCCTGATAAATAAGTATTAAACAGATTTTGAATGATGAAAAGCAATCATAAACTGGAGATGTTTGGATTTTTTGTATTTTAACATTTAGCTTTGGAAAAATGATACATAAGATTAACAATTTGAGTCATAACAAAAAAGTATAAAGTAAAAATGTAACCTCATAGTAAAAGGACATTAGTGAAAAAAACTAGTGAAATCTGAGTAAAATGGAGTTTTGTTAATAGTAATGTACTGATGTTGGTTTCTTTGTTGTGACAAATGTACCATGGTGATGAAAGATATTGAAAATAAGGGCCTATCAAAAAACAGGAAGTAAAAAGTGTTGGCAAGGATGTAGAGAAATTAGGATCCTTGTGAACTGCTGGTGGGAATATAAAATTGTTCAGTCGCTGTGGAAAACAGTTGTGGTAATTCTTCAAAAATTTTAAAATAGAATTACCATATGATCTAACAATTCAACTTCTTGGTAAATAACCAAAAGAATAGAAAGCAGGAACCCTAAAAATAGAAAGCAGGAACCCTAAGAGTTATTTGTATGCCCATGTTCATAGCAGCATTATTCACAATAACTAAAACGTGGATGCAACCCGTGTCCATCAAAGGATGAATGGATAAGCAAAATGAGGCATATAAATATAATGGAATATTATTCAGCCTTAAAAAGGAAGGACATTCTGACATATGTTACAATATGTTACACTACTGTATGAGTCCACTTATATGAGATACCTAGAGCAGTGACATTCACAGAGACAGAAAGTAGAATGGTGGTTGCCAGGAACTGGGGAGATGAGGGAATGGGGGTTTCAATTTTACAAGATGAAGAGAATTATGGAGATGGATGGTAGTGATGGCTGCACAACACATGAGTGCATTTAATTCCACTGAACTGTATACTTAGAAATGAGTTAAATGGTAATTTTGCATTATGTACAGTTTGCCACAATAAAAAAATATTGGAAAAAAAGGGGAACTGGATGAGAGGTATATGAAAACTTTGTATTATCTTTGCTACTTTTCCATAAATCTGACACTATTGCAAAATAAAAAACTGATTGTAAAAATGTAGTCTCCTTCCCAAACAAAACCTTAAATCCTTAGGCCCACTCCACAGAAGCAACTACTGGAAACATTTCCACAAACAACACACACACACACACACACACAGAGTGAAAATTCTCAAGAAAATTCCAGAGTGGGGCTGAGAAACCAGCCCTTTCATATTGCCAAACAGTCACACAATGGTGTTTCCTTCTGTAGACAGTGATGAGAAGGAGATAGAGTATGATCACTGCTCCTAAGCTAGATATGCCAAACAAGTTTGCTGGACACTTTCCTCTGAGTCATCTGCATAATGACATGAAGACAATTGATAGACGTGCATCTTCAAACCCTAGGGTTTATTTTTGTTTGTTTGTTTTAAGAATCCTGCTTCCTTGTTCTTTTTTGATCTTTGTGTCTTACTAAATATGACCAAACTCACCCTTCTGAAGACAAAATTAAACCCGGGCAAGTTGTAATGGAATTCAGCATAGAGGTGATTGAATTTTGCCTGAGGCCACCTACTCTAATCCACGGAAAGTTCAGGATATTGACTGGACAGCCACCTGCATCACCTACCCTCATTGTGTTGGGACCAGACCCAGTCAAGCCCTCTGGTGACTTGATTTAGTTATAAGCTATGGGTACCAGTTCTGTCATGTGTCATTAGGGATGAATACCAAATTAAAAGCCCAAGAACAATGAAATGATTGATCTTCCTATCAGTAGGAAGAAGCCAAGAAGTAGAGTTGGTAATATCTATTTTTTTTTGTTTTATGCATTTGAGAGAAAATAAAGTTTTCATGAAATACTTTGAAAGTATTCTATCTCTTGCTGTCCTGAAATTTTCATCTTATTGTGATTTAAGCATCAAAATAAAGTTTACCCCAGAAAGAGGAGCACTCCCCTCAACTTTAGCTAACCTAAAACAAAAAGAAAAAACCCACATCCACACACATATACATAACCACACCCACACACATTCAATATCACAGATGATTATAAAAATTGTTCTTTAACTTGGTTCTCCTTTTCACTAAGCACAGTATTCAGACCACCATAACAGAAAGACAAATGCTCTTTAATGGATGCATGGTTTGCCATTATACGGATGTACCATCATTTATAGAATGTCAGCTCTTTTCACTGATATATTTCCAGAGCCCAAAATAGTGCTTGGCACATAGTAATGCATGAGAAATATGGTTTCAACCATTCCCTACTGGTGACTTTTTACATTGTTTTTTTGTCTTTAGTTATTTAAACAATGCTTTGATGAACATCCCTCTATATATCTTTAAATATATGTGTAATTTTTTTTTTGAAAATGAACTCCTAGAAGAATTACTGTATATAAGGAGACATGCATTTCTATTTTGATAAGTTTTGATAAATAGGTAATTTAATAACTTAATTACCTCTGAAAAACTTGATGAATTTTAAGAGAAAGATTTTTAGACCTGGCTCTAAAAACTCCACTGGAAAGTTGAATATGGAATTGGATAATGGAAAAAGTGAATAAACCCTACACAATTTGTTTGGATTTGAGATCTTTTTATTCACAGATATGGATGGATTTTTTTTTTGAGAACCAGTAGCAGTTCAACCAAATATAAATATTACCTAGGTAAGACCTAACTCTAGGTAACCTGGTAAATGGCTCAACTACCTACTGAAAAATTTTTCCCACAAGCCACATGATATCATGATTGAATATCATTCAATCTGTTCATGATATTCATCATGATATCATGATAGTAAGCTTTGCTTCCTACCTTAATGTAAAGCACCAGATTCATCAGAGGTAGGATATTTTATTTACTTAGTTTTTTCTTTGAGTAAATGTTTAGCCTAATAACTAAGGTCATGGGATTTGAATAGGTTAAACTTGAGATGGAATCTCATCTTTGTCACATAACTAGCTATATGATCTTGAAATTTACTTAATTTATTTAAGCCTAAATTTCTTCATCTTCAAAATACTCTTTACCTCATAGTTTAAGCTGAGAAGTAAATGAGACTGTATATATTTTCAGTACCCATAAGGTCTTTTATATACAAGAGTATACTTTTTGTTTCTCCAACAAAACATCTCAGAGTTTGGGATCACATTTAGTGTCTTGGGGCTATCATCATAAATATTCAATAAATATTTTCCACCAACCACAAAGCTTAAGTTTCTCTGAATTATTCTCTTCTGGACTAAGCAATTGTTTTTGTTGGTTTGTTTAGAAAAAAACAAAGGCAGGAATCACAGAAAGAACCTATCTTCCAGATATGCCCACCATTTGAACAAAGAAATTTGAACATTGGCATTGAATTTTCCTACTGAGATTAAAAAAATACACAAACAGAAAATAGAGATAGAAAATTTGAGGAACTGCTGAGGGTCATTTCACAAGTTAGTACCATGTGGATAAGACTCTTTGGGATTAGTACAACAAGTGCAAACTCCACAAGAACAATCTGGGAAAAGTGGAGAGCTTAGTAGCTTAGTAGATGATGAAGGGCTGGAGTATCCTCCTCACCCACCTTGACCTGTTTCAGACCTAATACCTGCGTGATACTGAAAAAGAAACTATGAGGTACACCTCAAAATTAGGACTCTGTCTGATATCCAGACCATTCTTCTAGATCAGGACTCTTTCCAACCTGTGCTTAATTTAGAGCAGCCTAGAAGCTCTTTTCTTGGGTTTTGCTTGTTTGTTTGTTTGTTGTCTCTTTTTAATATATAGTCCTGTAAGAGGCAATCTTCTCTTGCTTGTAATAGAAAATAGATGCCTCCACTCGACCCTGAGAATTCTCTAAAAGTTAAAAGTCCTCTGAAATATATAGATAAACATTTACTTATACCAGATGTATTTGTCCTTTCCTAAGATAGATAACAATACCATATATGTGCAAAACAGTATGGATTTGTCAAAACATTTTCTAATGCTTAACTATCTAATTTCTTCATGCTAGTGTTAAGACACTAAAAAGTTATTACTTTTTGTATTTGACAAAAGAGTGAAACTGAAGATTTTAGAGAATGGATTAATTTGCCCTAATTCATACAGTGCATAATAATAATAATAATACTCTCACATTCTGTTTCTTTTTAAAGTGCTTTCATCCATTATTTATTTTATTCTTGTGTTAATCCTTTTTTGGTAGTTACTTATGAAATATAATCTCTATTATATGATTCTGTGTTTAGGTTCTAGACTCATCATTTTTCATCTGCCCTACACCCCCACCATCAGAACTCTCTGCTAATCCATACTGAATTATTGACACAGGTAGAAATATGCAATAATCAGAAGTCTTCATGCCTATGTTTTTGCACACTGTGTTTTCCTGGCTTGGGGAATCCTTCCATTGCTGAACAAAGTCACTTTTGTGACGTTTCCACTGAACACCTGGTTTAGAATTGTAAGCACCTGTCCCCTAAGCACTTAAGTTATGTCAATTACTTAATTGAGTTGTGGTCCAAAGTTCTAAGGTAACTTTACTCTGTTAACCATTATATTATACCTTTCTTATCAGTTAGATCTCGTCCTATTCTATACAATTTCAAATGATGTTTTAAGAACACAGAAATGATGAAGTGGCCATATCCCGAAAACCAGCATTAAATAAGTAAGAATTGTATGTTTAATTTGCTGAGATGTGAGGAGAAATATTAGAAGACATTTTTCATTCTTGTTCTTCATGCTTATATGTGGTCTTGGGAAGGCCCAATTTCAGGGAGTTAATATGTAAGTTTTGAGCCATTGTGAATAAAGTCTAGTTCAGCCCCATGTAGTCCAGTTCAGGGTACCTATCACTTTAACAATGACACTCTTAAGACCTGGACCTCAGAAAACCTCTTTGTGATGAATTGTTGCTCTCTGCTTCTTTATCATGTACCTAACTTTGGATTCAAGCTTTCCTTTTTAAAAATTTTTTTCAAGGTTTTGTGGTCAAACTTTCAATGTCTTTGGTGCTTCAAAATTCTTTCCCTTGTGGCATAAACTTTAATCATCTTTAGTGATGTTTCCTTCATCAGCCATGACACACTTAGCTCCCCATACTTGACAAGGGACTCTAAAATATTAATTTCAAACAACAAGAGAGAAGCACACCTAACTCTCACCTTGTATCCCTCTATCATTCTTTGCTAACTGTGACTAGTCTTTGGAGCTAATCATTTAGACCCCAACACTTCTGGGGATTAAAAGCCAATAGTCAGGATAAGAAAGCATCCTTATAATAACTGATACAGTATAATGCACAGTACTTCCACGTGCATTGGTTATGCCATTTTTATAACAACACTAGCTAACTGATAAGTAAATAGTCTTGAGGGTAAAGTGATTTGCTGGCAAAGATTGCTATAGGTAAGACACTCTAGCCACAGCCCAAATGGTCCTTGTCTTCCACCCTTACAGTTAGTGTTTTCTTCCTATCAGAACCTGCTCTTAGGGTAGGTGATATTATTGTTTTGAATATCTGTGTGTCCCTTCTCTAAGAGATATTTGCAATTTAATCTGTTCATTTATTCATTTAACAAAATATTTGTTCATTATAGGCAAGCCATCATGATAGATGCAGGAATACAGCAGTAAACAAAACAGGCAGGTTTTTTCCCATCTGAACTGTTGAAAATCCACGTCTGAATTGCAGAAGAGACTACAAAGGGGGAAATGATTAGGATGACATAAAAGGGTACAATATGTGGTTCTATTCTTGACTCAGTTGTCAGAGAATACCATTTCAAGGATGTAATATTTAGGTTGTGACTTAAAATAGATGTAAATATTTATTAAGCAAAGTAGGATGTGAAAGATAAAGAGATGTCCCATTAAGGCATGGGAATGTTGGGATTAGAGCCCCTTGAAGTATGTCTTATATACTAGTTTGTATTCACTTCACATGTGTGTGTCTTAGGCAATGTATCCTTTCCTTGGAGATAGCACTTTCTACTCACCTCAAAATTGCATGCCTGTCTCTTTCCAGAGCTTTGAGCAGAGGTAAAGGGTGACATTTTTTTTTTAAGGGTGACATTTTTGATACAATCTGTGCCCAAAATTTGAAATACACCATCTGCTCAGGAACAGGAATCCAGATATAAGGAAGCAAACATGTCGAATGGAAGACAAATGCATAGGCAAGGCACATACATAACTCACACTGGAATGTTAGGACTCAAACCTTGAGCCCAGCAGCTTCTAGGTATTACTCCATGGAACTCCAAGATGACCATTATGACTCATTAATCAGTCAGACCTAGGACCCACTCTAAGGCTGCTTGACTCATTGCTATGAACTAGCTATAGCAATGTCACATGAATATAGAACAAGGCTCATCTGAAGTCCCCAAATCTACCAAAAACTGCTGCCATGCTTGGGAAAATTTCTATCCAGACAAAGTACATGCAACAGCAAGAAAGCATTGGAATATTCCAGGAAGAGGAGGCTGGAGCAGAGAAAGAGTATAATGAGTGAATTAAGAAATTATTCAAGGAATCCAAGAAGTAGTAAGTAGGTAAGGGAAGTAATTAATGGATAGTCATCTTTTCTGAAAGCTTTGGCGTTTCATTTCATAGGTTGTGGTCTTCTGTGACTGTGGGCAAGTCTGATTTGCTGCAGGAGGGCAATATACAGTTTCTGTGACTTTAATTTAAGAGCACATGTCACCTAATCATTTTTGCCTTCAAACAGACTTGAGGCCTCTGGAGTTTCAGATTTGTGGTCTAGAATCAATTTTGTTATGTGCCTTAATCACTTTCTATTAGTGATGTGTTTTCCCCTTAAGTGAAGTAAAATTAAGCCCCAGTCTCTGAAAAGAAGTGTTTTGTTTTCTTTTCACTCTCAGATTCTCCTTACCACTTACCTGAAATATTGCATACTGCTGCCACCAAAGAATTTTTCATGCCTGACAATTCAGCCGACAATGTTATTTCTTTGTAACGAATGAAAGGTAGTTTGTTCTGGGCTCAGACTTCTAACACCAGCCAGTCATTTGCACATGAAATGGAGTATTGTAAACTGGAAAGGCCAGGAAATCCCCAGGCCACTGCTTCAGATGGTCCAACAAGGGGATCTGTTGTTTGTACTCATTGTTGTGGGGCCATTTTACAGAGTGACAGATCTCTGATAAAGGTCAGAATCCAGTGACCTTCTTCTCTGATGCCATCAATCAAGTGCACTAGAGTTAGGTGGCAATTCCATTCCACAGGCATGGTGAGCAGACACTGCTAAAGGATTTTGACACTGTGCTGTAGCCACCAGAATCACTGAATATGACAGACATTTGAGCTGTGTGAGTTAAAGGGAAAAATCTACCCATGTGAATAACCCATGTTTTTCTCCTCTCTACTGTAGATAGTTTGCTAATTTCCTAAGCACAAAGCAGGTTTAATTAAAGCCAGTGGAGCAAGGGAATGCTACAGTCGAATGAGTTTTTATGTATCTCACATAGCTGGAGCCAGGCAAAATATGAAAATGTGATGATATAAGCTTTGTTTGGTAAACAGTCTCACTCACTCCAGGCACTTCCCTCAATCCCTGGGGCACTTAAAGTATTTACTGAGTAGTACTCCAGCTCTTCCTTCTCTTTGTGACTGCCAGTCTTTCTGATGTGTTAACAACCACACTCCACTTCGGGAAGCATAAGGCAGTAGGGAACCTCAACAGAGAAAATGGCTCTGCATTTGCCTTTGGCACAATTCTGAGCTTTGTCTGTTCCAGCAGCCCCTTGTTTCCCACTTGAGTAGACAGGTGATTTCAGAGACTCAGGTAGGAAAAACACTGGCTCATTTACAAAGAGGTTTTTTTTTTTGTTTTGTTTTTGTTTTTCTCAGAAGTACCTATCCATCTGGAAAGAAAAGTGATTTTTTAAGGTTAGAAAATAGTAATGCAAGTTTGTGCTTAATCTTATAGAATTCCATAGAATAGGATGGCTTGAAAAGAGAAAATGTAATGGAAGTTTTCCATTTAACACTATCTTTTTTCATATTCTATACTATTATTACCAGTAAATAAATTTTCTAGTTATTAATAGCATTGTATTTTTACATGACTTCAGATGTTTTATTAATAACTTATTTTTAATTGGATTTGGGAATGAGCAGATTTTTGCACATCTATGTTGTATTCAGAAACCAACTAATTCAGACACTGATGACTTCAATTTTCAGCAGATATTTACTGAATGCCAACTATGTGATAGGCACTACTCTGGACTCTGGAGATTCAGCAGTTAGTAAAGGTCCTCATGGAGTTTATATTCTAATTAGAAGAGAGAGATGATAAAATAATAAGTTCTATAGAGGGAATTGATTGTGGGGGGATGTGGGTTCAAGGGCTGGGATTTTTAAAAAGTTGGGCAGACAACTCCTTCTGGAGAAAATGGTATATTTGTAAAGTCTTAATGAGTTTTGAAATAAATAGAGATATCTAGAGGAAGAGTTTTTCAGGAAGATAGAAAAGAGGCAGGAGATAGATGGGCTCCAGGCTAGGCGTTTACAACTGGCCTCCTGTTCACACCTCCTTGGGTGAGAAGAAGATCAGCTCTAGGCCAGACATTCATTACCAGCCTCCTGTTTACATTTCCTGAGGTGAGAGACAAATGGGCTCCAGGACTACATATTTATGAGTGGACTCCTGTCTATATTTCGAGATCTGCACCTTGATATAAAAACAGGAACAGGAATAGGGTAAATAACCACACTTTGGGCACTACCATGGCAGGGACAGGGAGGGGCTAAACCCTGTTAAAAGATCAAGAGGTCATACATTTCCCATCATTGGGGCAAGGGAGACTACACATGTGCAAAAGCCTTCATGGGGTCAAAATGGCAGGGGAAGCCAGACCGTAGTAAGTCCTACTATCTCCCTCCCAGAGGCCTTTGCTATGAAATGCGTCTTGATTGAGGGGTATGTGCACACCCAGGGGCAGGTCCAGAGGCAAATTAGCCATGGGATCAAAACAATATGATTGGCCAAGAAGAAGACAAAGACCCAGAAGACTACCCCCTTAAAAAGATTTAAACTTCCCAAAGGCGCAACTCTTGAGACTCTCTCACTGAGTTTGCTTGTGTGTCTTTCTGCATGTAGTCTGCTTTTCTAATAAACATACCTTCTGTCACCTTGTCAGGTTCTTCCTTTCAAGGTAGACAAAGGACTGGGGAGTTGGTTTCTGGCCACTGGCCCTGTGGTCTAACGGTTAAGATCCTGGTTTCCGTCCAGGTTACCTGGGTTTGATTCCTGGTCAGGGAGCTAAGATTTTGCTTCCAGCTACTGCTTGCTGCTGCTTGCAGCTTACTGTTGCCTGCGTCCCAAACCAGAAACATCCAGTTCTGGGCCTGAGGCAGGAACACTCCAGACATAAGCTATGGGACTTGCATGAAGGTTAGTGGGTCTGTGCAGAGTGAGTATTATGGGCTGAATTGTGTTCCCCCCAAAAATCGTATGTTGAAGTCCTAATCTCTACTACCCCAGAAGGTAATTTTGTTTGGAGATATAGTCTTTAAAGAGGTAATTAAGTTAAAATCAAATCATTAGGGTGGGCCCTGATCCAGTGTGACTGGTATTCTTATATGAAGAGTAGATTAGGACACAGACACACACACACAGAAGGCTATGAGAAGACACTGGAAGAAGACAGCCATCTCCAAGTCAAGGAGAGAGGCCTCAATAGACATCATCCTTGTTGACTTCTGTCAACCTCTTGATCTCAGACTTTTAGCCTCAAGAGCTGTGAGAAAATAAATTTCTGTTGTGTAAGCCACCCAGTCTATGGTGCTTTGTTATGGCAGCCATAGTAAACTAATACAATGAACAAAGAGTTATGTAGTAAGAAATGAGATCCAAGAGCTCAGAGGGATGTGGATCAGGTCAGGCTTTATGGACTGTTGCCTATGAGGAATTTGTGCCGCATGCTGCAGATATAACAACATAGAACTTATGAGAGATGGTCTTAGACGCAGAGAATTAGCAAAGCCCTCATACTAACTTGAACTCTCATTATTTCACAACATGGGCCTAGTATAGATGTTCTGTATGCAGCAAGGTCCCAGCAGAAAGGGCCTGCCTTAGCAAACAGGCTAGATGTGAATCTGAGAGTTTTGAAAGTGAGAAGGGACCTCAATTCCACAGCTTGTTACATATTTATAGATTAGCTTAAGAGAGGCTAGGGAATACTTATTTTCTCTAGGTAATGAGGAGCTTCCTGACCAGGAACAATTCTAGGCATTGTGTATACAAAGTGTCAAGGTCTGCACATTAAGGACCTTGGAATAGCCTTAGGTGCCAGGAATAACATCAGATGGTTTCAGTCCCAGTGAGTTAGTTGTCTGCTGAACTAATACTAAAAGTTAGAAGGAAATGAGCTTCTAGAACCATTTGGATTTGTCTCTTACCAGAGTCAAGGATGAACCAAGGGTTTTCTAATGAACCACTAGAAATATAAATTTGGTATTAGATCAAGATTTGTTTTGGATGTGGTAGATGTAAAATATTTGGTTAGGCATCCAAGTGGAGATAGGAGTTAAATATAACAGTATAGATTTGGGGGAGAGGTTTGGGTTGGAGATTAAATTTGGGGAGTCATCAGCTAAGAGATGATATTTAAGTCATAAGATGGTAGAAAAATCATCACAAAAATGTGTGCAGATGAAGGAGACAAGAGGTTCAAGGGCTGAGCTTTGGGCCACTCCATCACTAGGAGGTCAGAGAGATGAGGGGAAATCAGCAATGGAGACTGGGAAGGAATGGCCTGTGAGTAGGAGGCAAAGGAGAATATGAGGTCCTGAGAGCCAAGTGAGTGAGATGTTTTAAGAAAGAAACAGTGATCAATGTTGTCTAGGATTAAAGATCTGGAATTGACTATTGACATTCCATGAGTATGTCATAGGTGGCATTGACAGGGGTGGGTTCACAAAAGAGGTGAAAGGGACCTTATTAGAGAAAATTTAAGAAATATGGGAGAGAAGTACCTTGAGACAGAGAGTACAAAGTACACTTTCTAGGAGTTTTGCTATATGAAGAGGAGCAGAGCAATGGAGTGGTAGTTGGTGGGAAAGTGAGTCAAGAGATGTTTTATATGTCTTTGCATGTTTATGACCATGATCCAGGAGGGGAAGGAAAAAATGATGGTGAAGAAGAGAGAAAGAAATGCTGGAGTGATGTCCTTAATAGATGAAAAGGGCTGTGATTTGGTGTACAATTGGAGAAACATGGATATTTCATTCATGGCCAGTGGTGTATCTCTAGAAAAAAGATCTAATGATCAATCTATTTTAGATGTGGAGGGAAGAAAAACAACTTTTAGTCCACTTAAAATAAACAATATTAGCCTTTAAAAATAGATATCATAATTATTGCTTTTTAAAATATGAGATAAGTTAGCATTTATTGAAGCAGGTACAACATAATAGTTAACAGCACAGTTATTTTTGGCAATATTGTATAAGACTTTAAGCATAGTGGTTTGAATATATAATATGATTATTTGTTTTGTGCAACAAAAAACATGGGAGTAGGCAGTCTCGTTTTATCAAGAAATGAGGCTTCTTTTACTTTGCTGCTCCTCCATCCTTTTTATGTAACTGTTATGATTACAATATAGCTGCTGGGCCTCCAGACATTGCCTTCATATCCCAGATAGGACAAAAAAAGAATGTTGAAGTGTTAAGGGCAAAGGACTGAGGGGAATATGCTTGCCCAATCTTTTATTTTTTTCCAAAGCTTTCCCAGAAGCACCTCTAAGTAACTTCTACTTACATCTTACTGAGTAGAACTGAGTAACATGGTCAATTTTACCTGCAAGGAAAACAGGGAAGGTAATTTTTTTCTGTGTAAATTGCCTTCTTTAAAAATTGGAGTTCTGATTATAAGGGAAAAAGGGAGAATGGCTGTTAGCAGAGTCTACCATGCTCTTTCCTTCTCAAAGATGATAATGCTAAAAAGAATTCTCAGAATTCAATGAGATGATGCAGATAAAATGTTGTGAATTGTCGAGTACACAGTAAGTATTCAGTAAATGCTAGTTGTTAATGTTATTTGCATTTCAAAGTCAGAGCATACTCATTACTGAAGTAAGACAAATTTTGAATTATCAAGGAGTATCCTGGACACCCTGTGTTTATATGGACACCTTACTCTGTGAGCCTAGCCTTGGAAAGTGGACTTTTTCATATCCAGTCTGAAATCTGACCCCACTGGCTGCTTCTTCTTTACTGCCAAATAACAAAAGCTTTCTGTGTAAACTCTACTGCATAGAAAGACCCCCCAAATAGCATATTTTAGTTATATTTATTAAACATTTTTATGTAGCTATAGGATAAAAACCTAACACCTAGCATAATGGCTTTCTTAATAAAGCATGTATGAAATCATTTTCCAAAGCCTTCTCTTTCCCTCAAAGGACACTTTGAAAGACAAAGTTATTTGCTTGATTACTCAAGTAGTTTTTTTTTTCTCCATTTAAAAAGGTTAATAATAAGTAATTGATCTTTTTTTCAGGTTAGTTTAGAAACAGTTTGTTAGTCCCCTGAGTGTAGGGAGTGTGTCTTTTTAACCCTTTATGTTCCCTTACTAGTATGATTCTATGTGGAAGCTCAAGAGTTTCTTGATAGTAAGGGTGATATCTTCTTCATCTTGGTTTTATAAGCACCAGCATCCAGACTGATAAGTGTCTCATAAATATTTCCATATCAAATTGAGAAAGTAGAAAGTAGAAAGAAGGAGAGAATCTACCACTTATTGAGGATCTATTACGTTCCTAACAAGGCTCTGAACATTTAACATTTTCTTTTATTTAATTAACAGAAGGCCAACAGCAGAAAAATAAATGGCAAATGCTTACTCAGGAAATGATGGATGATGCACTGGTCACCAGAGGCAATACTACTTTCTCCACTAAAATCTTTATGCCATACACCTCTCTCTTCCTTTACACAGGCTCTGAGGATTAACTGCTTTACCCTCTTTATGATTTAAAGTAGTTATCATTTTCCCATTTCCTGATTTCTACATTTCCTAAAATCTGCCCTTCACTGACACCTAAACAACCATATGTCCATAGGTTCTATGTGTATAAGGGGTTTTATTACTGAACCCTAATAACAGTAAGTATTACAGTAATAGTCCTAGCAATAATGACAATAGCTAAAATTCATTTACTGATTTTTATGTGTCAGGTACAGTGTTGGTTGCTTTAAAGGTATCATTTCATTGCATCTTTACAACAGCCGTATGAGTTAAGTACTATTATTATCTCCCTTTGACAAATTAGAGATCTGAGTCTTAAAGGCATTAGTCACATGTGCATGGTTACACAACCAGTCATTAGTCTAATGCAAGGGTCCATGTTCTTAAATGTGGGAAAAGTTCTAGGGCATAATAAAAACAGTTCTTAACTTGGGAAAAAATTCTAAGGCATAATAACAACAACCAACATGGAAAATGGCCACAGATTCAAATCTCCAACAGGTTTACACTGCATTATGCCTGGAAAAACGATATAGCTTGCTTTTTATTTAAAAAAATTAAATAAGTTTAGATTTAAGGTAGATGGCACAGAAAATTGTCGTATATTCTTCCCCAGCTTCTCCTAATATTAAAACCTACATAATCTTGATACATTTATCAAAAGTACAAAGTTAACATTGGTATATTGTTATTACTTAAATTATAGACTTTATTTGGATTTTATCAGTATTCCCAAGAGTGCCCTTTTCTGTTCCAGCCTCCAATCTAGAGCATCGTGCTGTATTTAGTCGTCATATCCCTCTGTTTCCTCCAACTTGTGACAATTTCTATTTTTTCATGACATATTTGAAAATTACCGATCATATATTTTATATAATGACCCACAATTTGGGTTTATCTAATTGGGTTTTCTCATGATTAAACTGAAATTATGGATTTTGAGGGAAATACCACAGAGGTGAAATGTCCTTCCATCTCATTCTATTAGGGGGTACATGATATCAACACAACTAATTACAGGTGATATTAAACGTGATTACTTGGCTAAAATAGTGGCTGCCAGATTTTTCCATTGTAAAGTCACTCTTGTCCTCTTTCCATACTCTATTTATCATTAAGTCTAGTTCACTCTTAAGAGAATGACAATTACAGTCCAAATCCTGGAGGAAGAAATTGAAGAACTTGTGGACTTATGTTAACACCACGATAGTCATCAATAACTATTTTGTGAGAGATGCTTAGAGGCTATGTAATAGTCCTATTTTCCTTCAAGTGTTACCCATTAATTTTAGCATTTATTGATGGAATTTGTTTGGAGCAGTTACTACTGTAGCATTCTAATGGTGATTTTCTGTTTCTCTTATTCTTGTTATATTATTTGGAATTCTTCTTTATGGGAGATTTGTGCACTCCCTCCCATTTCTTTCTTTAGTTATTTATTTATATGTTTATGGACTCATTAAATTGGTTTTATTCTTTGGGTTATAATCTAGGATTACCATTATGTATTTTGCCATTCAAATTGTTCCAGCTTTGGCTATTGGAAGCTCATTCAGTTTAGGTTCTGTATCATTATGACATGACCCCATACATATTTCATTTCATTAGCTTATCTTTTGGCACTATATGACACTCTATGTTTGTCTTGTATTTTCCCTGCCCCAATTCTAGAAATAGCCATTTCCCTAAGAAGTCTCAGTTCCCTTTTTTGGAAAATAGTATTTAGAAGCTAAGATCAAGGTGTTGGGTATACTCATTACTACTGTGGTATCATCATTTCTAGGCCCTTTCAGTGAATGGAACCAGGAAATATATGCACACTTACTAACTTATGTATATGTGAATATCTATATTTATTTCTTTATATATCTGTTCATAACTATTATCTCCAACTCTATTTCAGCCCTCAAAATTTCATTCCAGTTTCTCCCCTTGCTCACTTTGTAACTTATTTGTTTTATAGCGAGAAAGATATCATTCATTATCTATAACTTATTTACTTATTTTTGTAACCTTATATACATTTAAAGTAGTTTCACAATTGCTAACCCTGTGAGAAACAAACTTTCCAACTGGAGTATGGTGTTTATATATTTTTATAGTTAACCTAAAAGTATCCAGTCAAACACAGTTTTCCAAAGTTATTTAGACCAGCTTTTTCCCCTACCTCCTTCAACCAAAAAAATCTCCTTTTCCTTTTTTCCCCTACCTCCTTTTTTTTTCCCTCCTATTTTGAACACCATGGGGTGGGGGTGCTTGCTGACCTGGATCAGGGCCTGGTCCAGGTTGGTGGAGCACTCTCAATGAGATCTTCAAACCAACTGACTACTCCTTTTCATTATCCATCATTCTCATGTCCAATTTCCTTCCTTAACCCAGCCAAGAGTCAATAGTCTGATTTTCCTCCTGTTCCAATGGATTAATTATAACTGCTCCTGTTATAGGTAAACTTAGGCTCTGAATTTTAATCCCTCTCCCTTTCTGAAGGATTTCTCATTTATAATACTTTTCTTTTCCTATTGTATCATCAATTCCTCCCTTTTTCTTGGATTACTCCTATAAACATTAAAACATGCCTCAGAAATTTTCATTTAGGAAATAATAAACGCTTTCATTAGCCTCATATTGCCCCTGTAACTACAATATGACTTTTCCACTTGGGTTCACAGCAACTTTTCCTAGAATTGTTTATAGTCACTTTCTCTACTTTGTCACAACCCACATTCATTCCTCAGTATATTCAGTTTGAGTTTTTGTTCATGTAATCTTTTGATAGTTGCTCTCATTAAGGTCACTAATGAACTCCATAATGCCAAATCCCACAGTCATTTCTCTTTCTTCTTATATAATCTCTCAGTACAATTGATATAATTAATCTAGAACACATTTTCCCCCCGTCTTTCAACATATATATTCACCTGGTTTTCCTCTCTCCTCATTGTTGCTCCTTTTCAATATTCTAAACACAGGTGGGTCATAGAGCTCAATGAAAGATTATTTCTTCTGGTCTACATACTTTCTCACTCAGGACACACTCATTCCCTAGATAGTGTCATTTGACCCCATAGTTTTACACATATTTTCATAGTCCCTTCATTTTTTTCTCCAATCATAATTTCTTCCCTTCATTTTCAGATGGTCACTATCTAATTGCCAGCTTGTTATCTTTTCTCAAATGTCAAATTGGTATTTCAAATTTAACATATTTGAAACAAAACTTTATCTTCACAGCATCTATTTTCTCAACCCAAAATTTCATCTCCCTCAGTTATCTCCATATCAGTAAATGAGTAACCACTATTCTGTTGCTTAAGCCAACAATCAATGAATCATCCTTGAGTTCTCCCTCAACCACTAGCTCCAGATTTTTATCGAATCCTGTTGAATTTGTTTCCAAAATGGGCCATCTCTCTCCATCTCTATCCCTACTACTTTACCTCTTGGACTATTGCAATAACCCCTTTAATTGGTCTGTAGCCTTCCTTTCTTAACCCCTTTTGCTATTCTGTGCAGAATTAACAGTAGGTTAAAAATAAAATTAATTCCAGTCAAGTGACAACACCCCTTAAAATCTCTCAGTGACTTCTCACTGCACAGAAAATGAAATTGCAACTTTACATTGAAGTACTGAGTAATGAGGTGTGGATAATAATGAGGAGGAATTAGTCAAAATCATCCAGAGAAAAAGAACCACTAGGATATGTATAGATATATAAGAGGAGATCTATTATGAGAATTGGCTCATGCAATTATGGAGGCTGTGAAGACTCACAATCTTCCATCTGTAAGCTGGAGAACCAGGGAAGCTGGTGGTATAATTCAGTCCAAGTCTGAAAACCTAAGAACCAAGAACTCTGATGTGCAAGGGCAGTAGAAATGAAAGTCTCAGCTCAAGAAGAAAGAGTGAGAATTTGTCCTTCCCCTAAATGTTTGTTCTGTTTCGGTCCACAAATTTTAACTTGTCTTAGCTATGTTCTTAACTATGTTATGCTCTTTCCTGCTTAAGGCCTTTGTAATTATGATTCTCTTTGCTTGAAAACAAGCTTCCCCAAGATCTTTGCAAGGGTGTCATTAATGTATTTGCTTAAAAAGAGTCTGGCAAGAACTTCATGACCAAAAGAAGTAACTAGACCCTAGACGTTCAATATGCTATCTCCCTTTTTATTTTCTTTTTAGCACTTAACACTACATGATATATATATTTTTAATTTTATTTATTTATTTATTTTTATTTACCATCTTTATTGGAGTATAATTGTCTTACAATGTTGTGCTAGTTTCTGCTTTATAACAAAGTGACTTTCCCAGCTTACCCTTCCCACTCCACATGTCCTCAAGTCCATTTTCTACGTCTGAATCTTTATTCCTGTCCTGCCCTTAGGTTCTTCAGAAAAAAAAAAATTCTTTTTGATTCAATATATACATGTTAGCATACGGTATTTGTTTTACTGTTTCTGACTTACTTCACTCTGTATGACATTCTCTAGGTCTATCCACTTCACTACAAATAATTCAATTTCGTTTCTTTTTATGGCTGAGTAATATTCCATTGTATATAAGTGCCACATCTTATTTATCCATTCATCTGTCAATGGACACTTAGGTTGCTTCCTGGCTATTGCTGTCTGGCTATTGTAAACAGAGCTGCAATGAACATTGTGGTACATGACTATTTTTGAATTATGGTTTTCTCAGGGTATATGCCAAGTAGTGGGATTGCTGGGTCGTATGGTAGTTCTATTTTTACTTTTTTAAGGAATTTCCCTTCTGTTCTCCAGAGTGCCTGTATCAATTTACATTCCCACCAACAGTGCAAGAGGGTTCTCTTTCTCCACACACTCTCCAGCATTTATTCTTTGTAGATTTTTGATGATGGCCATTCTGACCGGTGTGAGGTGATATCTCACTGTAGTTTTCATTTGCATTTCTCTAATGATTAGTGATGTTGAGCCTCCTTTCATGAGTTTGTTAGCAATCTGTATATCTTCTTTGGAGAAATGTCTATTTAGGTCTTCAACTATGTTGAATAGTAGTGGTGAGAGTGGGCAACCTTCTCTTTTCCTGATCTTAGAGGAAACGGTTTCAGTTTTTCATCATTGAGAATGATGTTGGCTGTGAGCTTGTCATATACGGCCTTTATTATGTTGAGGTAAGTTCCCTCATGCCTACTTTCTGGAGAGTTTTTATCATAAATGGGTGTTGAATTTTATCGAAAGCTCTGAATCAATTAAGATGATCATATGGTTTTTCTCCTTCAATTTGCTAAAATTGTGTATCACATTGGTTGATTTGTGTATATTGAAGAATCCTTGCATTCCTCAAATAAACCCCACTTGATCATGGTGTATGATCCATTTAACGTGCTGTTGGATTCTGTTTGCTAGTATTTTGTTGAGGATTTTTGCATCTATGTTCATCTGTAGTTTCCTTTTTTGTGACATCTTTGTCTGGTTTTGGTATCAAGGTGATGGTGGCCTCGTAGAATGAGTTTGGGTCTATATTATGGAAAAGTTTGAGAAGGATAGGTGTTACCTCTTCTCTAAATGTTTGATAGAATTCACCTGTGAAGCCACCTGGTCCTGAACTTTTGTTTGTTGGAAGATTTTTAATCACAGTCTCAATTTCAATACTTGTGACTGGTCTGTTTATATTTTCTATTTCTTCCTGGTTCATTCTTGGAAGGTTGTGCTTTTCTAAGAATTTGTCCATTTCTTCCAGGTTGTCCATTTTATTGGCATAGCGTTGCTTGGTAATTTGTCATTGCTATTGTAAACAGAGCTGCAATGAACATTGTGGTACATGACTATTTTTGAATTATGGTTTTCTCAGGGTATATGCCAAGTAGTGGGATTGCTGGGTCGTATGGTAGTTCTATTTTTACTTTTTTAAGGAATTTCCCTTCTGTTCTCCAGAGTGCCTGTATCAATTTACATTCCCACCAACAGTGCAAGAGGGTTCTCTTTCTCCACACACTCTCCAGCATTTATTCTTTGTAGATTTTTGATGATGGCCATTCTGACCGGTGTGAGGTGATATCTCACTGTAGTTTTCATTTGCATTTCTCTAATGATTAGTGATGTTGAGCCTCCTTTCATGAGTTTGTTAGCAATCTGTATATCTTCTTTGGAGAAATGTCTATTTAGGTCTTCAACTATGTTGAATAGTAGTGGTGAGAGTGGGCAACCTTCTCTTTTCCTGATCTTAGAGGAAACGGTTTCAGTTTTTCATCATTGAGAATGATGTTGGCTGTGAGCTTGTCATATACGGCCTTTATTATGTTGAGGTAAGTTCCCTCATGCCTACTTTCTGGAGAGTTTTTATCATAAATGGGTGTTGAATTTTATCGAAAGCTCTGAATCAATTAAGATGATCATATGGTTTTTCTCCTTCAATTTGCTAAAATTGTGTATCACATTGGTTGATTTGTGTATATTGAAGAATCCTTGCATTCCTCAAATAAACCCCACTTGATCATGGTGTATGATCCATTTAATGTGCTGTTGGATTCTGTTTGCTAGTATTTTGTTGAGGATTTTTGCATCTATGTTCATCTGTAGTTTCCTTTTTTGTGACATCTTTGTCTGGTTTTGGTATCAAGGTGATGGTGGCCTCGTAGAATGAGTTTGGGAGTGTTCCTCCCTCTGCTATATTATGGAAAAGTTTGAGAAGGATAGGTGTTACCTCTTCTCTAAATGTTTGATAGAATTCACCTGTGAAGCCACCTGGTCCTGAACTTTTGTTTGTTGGAAGATTTTTAATCACAGTCTCAATTTCAATACTTGTGACTGGTCTGTTTATATTTTCTATTTCTTCCTGGTTCATTCTTGGAAGGTTGTGCTTTTCTAAGAATTTGTCCATTTCTTCCAGGTTGTCCATTTTATTGGCATAGCGTTGCTTGGTAATTTGTCATGATCCTTTGTATTTCTGCAGTTTCATTCATTACTTCTCCTTTTGCATTTCTAATTCTGTTAATTTGAGTCCTCCCTTTTTTTCTTGATGAGTCTGCTAATGGTTTATCAATTTTGTTTATCTTCTCAAAGAACCTGCTTTTAGTTTTATAGATCTTTGCTATCATTTCCTTCATTTCTTTTTCGTTTATTTCTGATCTTATATTTATGATTACTTTCCTTCTGCTATCTTTGGGGTCTTTTGTTTTTCTTTCTCTAATTGCTTTAGGTGTAAGTTTAGATTGTTTATTTGAGATTTTTCTTGTTTCTTGAGGTAGGATTGTATTGCTACAAACTTCCCTCTTAGACCTGCTTTGGCTGCATCCCATAGGTTTTGGGTTGCAGGGTTTTCATTGCCATGTGTTTCTAGGCATTTTTTGATTTCCTCTTTGATT
>NW_020175830.1:136705-137118 GCF_003031525.2 Neophocaena asiaeorientalis asiaeorientalis | reverse complement strand
AACAAAATGAATCAGTTATATATATACATATGTTACCATATCTCTTCCCGCTTGTGTCCCCCTCCCCCCCACCCTCCCTATTGCACCCCTCCAGGCGGTCACAAAGCACCGAGCTGATCTCCCTGTGCTATGCGGCTGCTTCCCACTAGCTATCTACCTTACGTTTGGTAGTGTATATATCTCCATGCCTCTCTCTCTCTTTGTCACAATGTACCCATCCCCTTCCCCATATCCTCAAGTCCATTCTCTACTAAGTCTGTGTCTTTATTCCTGTTACATCCCTAGGCTTTTCATGACTTTTTTTTCTTAAATTCCATATATATGTGTTAGCATACGGTATTTGTCTCTCTCTTTCTGACTTATTTCACTCTGTGGGACAGACTCTAGGTCTATCCACTTCATTACAAATAGCT
>NW_020175830.1:125023-136563 GCF_003031525.2 Neophocaena asiaeorientalis asiaeorientalis | reverse complement strand
TTTGCTCAGACAGGACGGCGTTAAAGGAGCCGCTGATTCAGAGGCTCTGGCTCACTCAGGGTGGGAGGGAGGGAGGGGCATGGAGTGCAGGGCGAGCCTGCAGCAGCAGAGGTCAGAGTGATGTTGCGCTAGCCTGAGGCGTGCCATGTGTTCTCCCAGGGGAGTTGTCCCTGGATCCCGGGACCTTGGCAGTGGCGGGCTGCACAGGCTCCCCAGAAGGGGGGGTGTGGATAGTGACCTGTGTTCGCACACAGGCTTCTTGGTGGCAGCAGCAGCGGTCTTAGCATCTCATGTCTGTCTCTGGGGTCCGCACTTTTAGCCGCGGCTCGTGCCCGTCTCTGGAGCTCCTTTAAGCAGCGTTCTTAATCCCCTCTCCTCACACACCAGGAAATAAAGAGGGAAGAAAAAGTCTCTTGCCTTTTCGGCAGGTCCAGACTTTTCCCCGGACTCCCTTCCATCTAGCTGTGGTGCACTAACCCCCTGCAGGCGGTGTTCACGCCGCCAACCCCAGTCCTCTCCTGGTGTTCCAACTGAAGCCCAAACCTCAGCTCCCAGCCCCGCCCGCCCTGGCAGGTGAGCAGACAAGCCTCTCGGCTGGTGAGTGGTGGTTGACCCTGATCCTCTGTGCTGGAATCTCTCCGCTTTGCCCTTCGCACCCCTGTTGCTGTGCTCTCCTCCACAGCTCCGAAGCTCCCCCGATTCGCCACCCGCAATCTCCACCTGCGAAGGGGCTTCCTAGTGTGTGGACACTTTTCCTCCTTCACAGCTCCCTCCTGCTGGTGCAGAACCCGTCCCTATGTTTTGTCTCTGTTTATTTTTTCTTTTGCCCTACCCAGGTACATGGGGGGTTTCTTGCCTTTTGGGAGGTCTGAGGTCTTCTGCCAGCATTCAGTAGGTGTTCTGTAGGAGTTGATTCACATGTAGATGTATTTCTGGTGTATCTGTGGGGAGGAAAGTAATCTCTGTGTCTTACTCTTCCACCATCTTCCCGGAAGTCGCCCAGGTCTTCTTTTTGTAGCCATTCAGCCAGTGTGCATCTTTTGGTTGGAGCATTAATCCATTTACATTTAAGGTAATTATCGATATGTGTGTTCCTATTACCATTTTCTTAATTGGTTTGGGTTTATTATTGTAGGTCTTTTCCTTTTCTTGTGTTTCCTGCCTAGAGAAGTTCCTTTAGCATTTGTTGTAAAACTGGTTTGGTGGTGCTGAATTCTCTCACTTTTTGCTTGTCTGTAAGGTTTTTAATTTCTCTCTCAAATCTCAATGAGATCCTTGCTGGGTAGAGTATTCTTCATTGTAGGTTTTTTTCCCTTTCATCACTTTAAATATGTCCTGCCACTCCCTTCTGGATTGCAGAGTTTCTGCTGAAAGATCAGCTGTTATCCTTATGGGGATTACCTTTTATGTTATTTGTTTCTTTTCCCTTGCTGCTTTTAATATTTTTCTTTGTATTTAATTTTTGATAGTTTGATTAATATGTGTCTTGGCATGTTTCTCCTTGGATTTATCCTGTATGGGATTCTCTGTGCTTCCTGGACTTGAGTGACTATTTCCTTTCCCGTGTTAGGGAAGTTTTCAACTATAATCTCTTCAAATATTTTGTCAGACTCTTTCTTTTTCTCTTCTTCTTCTGGGAGCCCTATAATTCGAATGTTCATTCATTTAATATTGTCCCGGAGGTCTCTGAGACTGCCCTCAATTATTTTCATTCTTTATTCTGCTATGCAGTAGTTATTTCCACTATGTTATCTTCCAGGTCACTTAATCATCTTCTGCCTCAGTTATTCTGCTATTAATTCTTTCTAGAGAATTTTTAATTTCATTTATTGTGTTGGTCATCATTGTTTGTTTGCACTTTAATTCTTTTAGGTCCTTGTTAAACCTTTTTTTTTTGTTTTCTCCATTCTGTTTTCAAAATTTTAGATCATCTTTACTGTCATTACTCTGAATTCTTTTCCAGGTAGACTTCCTATTTCCTTTTCATTTTTTGGTCTGGTGGGTTTTTACCTTGATCCTTCATCTGCTGCATATTTCTCTGTCTTCTCATTTTGCTTAGCTTATTGTGTTTGGAGTCTCCTTTTCACAGGTTATAAGTTCATATTTCCAATTGTTTTTTGTGTCTGTCCCACTGGGTAAAGTTTGTTCAGTGTGTTGTGTAAACCTCCTTGTGGAGGGGACTGGTACTTTTTCTGGTGGATGAGGCTGAATCTTGTCTTTCTGGTGGGCAGGACTGTGTCTGCTGGTGTGTTTTGTGGTGTCTGTGAACTTAGTATGCTTTTAGGCAGCCTTTCTGCAAATGGGTGGGGTTGTGTTCCTGTCTTGCTAGTTGTTTGCTTGGGGTGTCCAGCACTGGAGCTTGCTGGTCATTGGCTGGAGCTGGGTCTTAGAGTTGAGACAGAGGTCTCTGGGAGAGTTCTCACTGATTGATGTAAGGTGGGGCTGGGAGGTGTCTCATGGACCAATGTCCTGAACTCAACTTTCCCACCTCTGAGGCTCAGGCCTGACACCTGGCTGGGGCACCATAACCCTGTTAGCCATATGGCTCAGAAGAAAAAGGAGAAAAAAGAAGGAAGGAAAATAAATAAATAAGTAAATAAATAAATAAATAAAAATCAAATTATTAAAATAAAAATATTTTTAAGTATTAAAATAAAATGTAATAATAATTAAAAAAGAAAAGAGCAACCAAACCAATAAACAATCATAACAAGCACTAAAAACTATACCAAGATAATCATAAAAATCAGAAACAAGTCAGTCAGAGACAGCAAACCCCAAGTCTACATTTGCTCCCAAAATACACCACCTCAATTTTAGGGTTATTCACTGTCTCTTCAGGTATTCCACAGATGCAGGGTACATTAAGTTGATTGTGGTGATTTAATCCACTGCTCCTGAGGCTGCACAGAGAAATTTCCCTTTCTCTTCTTTGTTCACACAGTTCCTGGGGTTCAGCTTTTGTTTTGGCCCCACCTCTGCCTGTAGTTCACCCTCAGGCATCTTTTCCCCACCCAGACAGGAGGGGGTTAATGTAGTGGCTGACTAGGGGGCTCTGGCACACTCTTGCCAGGGGAAGGAGGGGTATAATAGTTATAATTGGAATGCAGGGCAAGCCTGCAGCAGCAGAGGCCAGCATGATGCTGCAACAGCTTGAGTCGTGCCATGTGTTCTCCCTGGAAAGTTGTCCCTGGATCACGGGACCCTGGCAGTGGAGGGCTGCACTGCATCCCTGGGAGTGTGGATAGTGACCTGTGCTTTCACTCAGGACTCTTGGTGGCTGCAGCAGCAGCATTAGCATTTCATGCCCATCTCTGGGTTCTGAGCTGATAGTCACAGCTTGCGTCCCTCTCTGGAGCTCGTTTAGTCGGTGCTCTGCCTTCTGTGGGCAGACAAGGAAGGAATCCTGTCTCCTTGTGCACCCCAAAACAATGGTCTCTTACCTCTTAGGTAGGTCCAGACTTTTTTGCAGACTCCCTACCAGCTAGCTGTGGCACGCTAGCCCCTTCAGGCTGCATTCACACAGCCAAACCCAGTTCTATCCCTGGAATCTGATCTCCGAAGCCTGAGCCTCAGGTCCCAGTCCCCAGCTGCCCCGGCAGGTGAGTAGACAAGTGTCTCAGGCTGATGAGTGCTGGTCAGCACCCATCCTCTCTGTGGGAATCTCTCCACTTTGCCCTCTGCACCTCTGTTGCTGTGCTGTCCTCCATGGCTCCGAACCTTCCCCCCCTACACACCCCCCGTCTCTGCCAGTGAAGGGGCTTCCTAGTGTGTGGAAACTTTTCCTCCTTCACAGCTCCCTGCCAGAGGTGCAGGTCCTATCCCTATTATTTTATCTCTGTTTTTCCTTTTTTTCTTTCGCCCTACCCAGATATGTAGGGAGTCTCTTGTTGTTTTGGAAGTCAGAGGTCTTCTGCCAGCATTCTGTAGGTGTTCTGCAGGAGTTGTTCCACATGTAGATGTATTTCTGATGTATTTGTGGGGAGGAAGGTGATCTCTATGTCTTACACCTCTGCCATCTTGAAGGTTCCCCAATATTTTCTTTTTAATTTATTAGTTGTATTCTGTCTCCCTCCTGTTAGAAGGTTTGCTTTATGATAGCATGAACGGTGTCTGTCTTGGTCTCATAAATTCTCAGACCTTCCAGTGCTGTCTGACATATTGTAATCACTCAATATATATTTACTGAATGAAAAATTGAATAAATTAATGAATTTTCAGAGCCAAAAGAACTAGGCACTAACTACTAGCTGCTAAATTACTGTTACACAGGGAAGCTATTTTTTTTCCACTGCTGAGGCAAAACCCAATTTTAGTAATGTATATTACTGGTCTTCTTATGTGTTGTACAGTTTGCATTTCTTTTTTTAAATATATCTTTATTGGAGTATAATTGCTTTACAATGTTGTGTTAGTTTCTGCTGTACAGCAAAGTGAATCAGTTACATGTATACATATATCCCCATATCCCCTCCCTCTTGAGCAGCCTCCCTCCCACCTCCCCTATCCCACCCCTCTAGGTGGTCACAAAACACCAAGCTGATCTCCCTGTGCTATGCAGCAGCTTCTCACTAGCCATCCATTTAACATTTAGTAGTATATATATGTCAATGCTGCTCTCTCACTTCATTCCAGCTTTCCCTTCACACCCTGTGTTCTCAAGTCCATTCTCTATGTCTACATTTTTATTTCTTCCCTGCCCCTAGGTTCATCAGTATCGTTTTTTTAGATTCCTTATGTGTGCGTTAGCATCCACTATTTGTTTTTCTCTTTCTGACTTCCATCACTCTGTGTGACAGACACTAGGTCCATCCACCTCAATACAAACAACTCAATTTCATTCCTTTTCAAGTTTGTATGTTTTTTTTTTTTTTTTTTTTCTATACGCGGGCCTCTCACTGTTGTGGCCTCTCCCGTTGTGGAGCACAGGCTCCGGACGCACAGGCTCAGCGGCCATGGCTCATGGGCCCAGCCGCTCTGTGGCATGTGGGATCTTCCCTGACTGGGGCAAGAACCCGTGTCTCCTAGCATTGGCAGGTGGACTCTCAACCACTGTGCCACCAGGGAAGCCCAGTTTGCATGTATTTTTAAAATTTTATTTCCAGGGTTTGGAGCAAAACAAAAAATGTCTTTTCCTATATAAGGTAGAAATCTGAGCCTACCCACTTAAAGCTCATTTCATTATAGAGTTGATAAATTATGTTGAAATTTTCCTGGTAGATCTAAAGAAAATTAACTTAGTTTTATATCACACACAAACACACACATGGACAACACAAATTTTTTTTTTTTGTGGTACGCGGGCCTCTCAGTGTTGGGGCCTCTCCCTTTGCAGAGCACAGGCTCCAGTCGCGCAGGCCCAGTGGCCATGGCTCACAGGCCCAGCCGCTCTGTGGCATGTGGGATCTTCCCGGACTGGGGCACGAACCCGTGTCCCCTGTATTGGCAGGCAGACTCTCAACCACTGCACCACCAGGGAAGCCTGACAACACAAAATTTTGTACTTGCACATTTCATATGAATGAAATCAAATCAAACAAAAACACTCTACAAGATTTAGTTTATTCTTTTGAACTTAGAGGTTTCTTTTTTCTTAGAGTTTTAAGAATAGTTGTATTCTAAGTAATTTTCAAATATGTTTCTTATTTGGCAAACAAACTGAGGTGTGGTTAGAGATGCTCTTCTGTAAAGCAATGAGGAATTTCTATAATTCCATTTATTGGCTTCAAGAATGCAAAAAAAAATCCCTATTATTTGTCTTCCTTCACAGATGCTCTTTTCACAGCACCTGATACCTACCTTCAAGAAATATGTGACTCCAGATACCCATGTGTTATGTGTCCTTAAGCCCCCTTGTAATGGTTGGGGCATGGTAGGTTATACTGCAGAAAGTTCACTACCATCTCAAAGCTTAACATAACAAAATGTGTTTCTTTTCCATTCAGAGTTCACTGCATATCAGGGTGAGTGTCCAGGAAAACCTCTGTCCATGTAGCAACTCAACAGTCCAGGCTACTTCAACCTTATGGTTCTACCATCTCATCAATAGTTCTCTTAAGTTGCTCAGGCGGGAAAGAGGTCATCACAGAGTTAAGCCCTGGCTATTCTGTAATTTGGCTTGGAAATCACACATGCAGTTTCTGCCTACAGCCCACTGACCTTAACCAAGCACATCTCCCTGCCTAGCTGCAAGGAGATCAGGGAAAGTGGTCTTGCCCTGTGCCCAAGAAAAGAGGAAAACTAAATAAGGTTCAGAACAAGAATTTCCTACTGCATCTTCCCAATTTCCTCTTCTCTTCCTGCCACTAGCCTCTTATACTTACCTGTTCTGGTTCAGATCTAGGTGGGCCTTAAAGATTCACCCTGCTTCCTCTCTTCGCTGCTCCCAAGACCTGTGTACACATTGACTACTAGGCTGAAAGACTTACAAGGGCACAGATATTGTCTGTTCTATTCACCAGTGTGTTCCCAGCACTTAGCACCATGTCTGAAGTTTAAGTCTCTCAATAAAATTTGCTTAAATTAAGAAATATGCTTTATTTTATGACATTGTCTAATAATATAACAACATAAACATCTGATAAATTGTTCAACACTTCCAACTTCTGCTGAAGCATTCACCTGGTGCTCCAGTGTAGGAGAAAGAAGCACAAATTGTAATAAAAAGAGCCTATTTTTGTGTGTAGTGTTAAGGAGTGTTCTAATTTCATTCTTTTACATGTAGCTATCCAGTTTTCCCAGCACCATTTATTGAAGAGACTGTCTTCTCCATTTTATATTCTTGCCTCCTTTGTCATAGCTTTGCAGAGACGTGGATAGACATAGAGACTGTCATAAAGAGTGAAGTAAGTCAGAAAGAGAAAAAAATATATCGTATATTAACACATATCTATCTAGAAAAATGGTACAGATGAACATATTTGCAGGGCAGGAATAGAGACGCAGACATAGAAAATGAATGTATGGACACAGGGAAGGGAAGGGGGAGTGGGATGAATTGGGAGATTGGGATTGACATATATGCACTACCATGTGTAAAACAGGTAGCTAGTGGAAACCTGTTATATAGCACAGGGAGCTCTGTTCAGTGCTCTGTGTTAACCTACATGGGTGGGATGGTGGTGGGGGGGTCCAAAAGGGAGGGGATATATGTATACATAAAGCTGATTCACTTCGTTGTGCAGCAGAAATTAATACAACATTGTAAAACATCTATACCCCAATTAAAAAAAAAAAAATAGAAAGAGCCATGATCTAATATTTGGTTCTTATGTGTTTTTTCTTTGAGTAAAGGATGGTATACATAGTGGCCTGCATCTCTGATGCTACTTATCAAGCTACTTTGCAAGCTCTACATTTATTACTCCCAAAGCGTCTGAAAAGTGTATCTATTTGATGTGCAGAAGGCCCAGTTTTGTCCATCCCAGGAAGGAATTTGTATACTTGAGAAAGAAGTCTAATGCTGTGCATTCCACTCCTGGTTGTGAACTTACCTTCTCCTTGCCTGTTTTCTACCTCCCACCTCTGACCCCTTTGTCATAGCTTTGTAGAGCATCTCCAGTTACCTTAAGGTGTTTTGAATTTCCAAAACAATTTTCAACATAAAATTAAATTTTAATTCATTTTAACTAGCCAAAAATAAATAAAACACCAGTAGTGTTGCAAAATTGAACAAGAGGCTATCACACCACTCAAAGGGCAAAGTGGGAAGATTCTAAATCTTGATGGTATTTCTCCAGTTGATTATACTGCCCCTGTATTTGGAAGGCAGCCTTTTGATTAAGCATCTTGGTATTCCTGGGTCACCATTTGTAGACATTCAGAGGCAAAACTTTACATGAAGTTACAAGATATCTTTTCAAAATTTTCTTACACAGATGTATATATACATATGTGTGTGTGGATGTGTGTGTGTAAAACGTCAACAGAAATCTATCTTCTTAGCTTCAACTTACACTTAAAGCATGTTTAATTTTAAATTCGGTTTTAAAAACTTCATATTTTCCATTGTCTTAGCAAGTTTCCCTGACATAACATAAACAAAGTAAGCAGAAAGCAACTTAATACAGCCTCCTAATGTGAATTTCATCTCTTATTTCCATTTTTGCTTTCGCCTACTTTGACCTCCCCTGTATCTTAACATAAGTAAGAATAGCTATGTCAGAGTAAGCCTTCAGTAACCAGCCATTTATTATCCTTAAGTTCAAGCCACTAAAGTGTTTCTGAATCAGAAGGTTCACTACCCTGGAAAAAAATCAATAAGACTTTGTATGGAAGATTCATATCCTTTTACTTCAAGTGAGAACTTCATAAAGTCTGAGACCCTAGCCTGTCACCCCACCTCTGTAAGGGCTGAATAAATTTACCATCCCCATTACTACATGTACATTTTTTTGGAGGGGGGAGAGGGTGAGTGCCCAAGATTTACTGATTCTGAGTTTCTATTCCACTCTTAACTCAAGAATCAATATTTAAATAAAGATGTGGGGTTTTTTTCTTTCTTTTTCCTTTCTCAATTGGAATATTAAATTTCTGAGATGTCAGTAATGCCTTGATGGGCTAAGGACTTGAATCACCTGGAAAGTTTAAATTGTAACTTAGCTCCAGGCTCTCAGTGGGAAAAGTGGCCCAAGATATTGGGTTATGCTGAGATAGGTGGGGATATTGACCCCAGAGAATCAGAGAAGTCAGGAAAAGGCTAAGGAATGAGACAAAGGGCTCTAAGAAAGAAGACTGGGAAGGGGCTGATTGTTATCAAAAAAATGTGAAGGGCCTGATGTTTGTACCTTACTTGCAAGCTAAGAAGGAGTAAGCTCTGCTCTGAAGGGAGACATTATCTTGATTACACTGAACAATATACAAAACACTCTCTGCTCCAGAGGGAGAAACGATCTCCATCTTCCAAAACTTTTTTCTATACAAGCATCCTTGGAAAGAGAGTTCAGAAACAAAGAAGGAGAAGAGCCTCTGCTCCCAAGACTTGATGAAACATGAGAGACCAGTGAAGAATTGTCTCCCAAAGGGGTGTGTGCAGCATCTGAGAGAGATCACACTGGACACAATCTTATTTCAGTATTTCTTCCATATTTTCATTACATTTTCAGAAATGTAGATGTTTTATACATCTGCATATGGTAGCCGTTTCCATCCCGTGTTAATGATAATATCATAAGAATACATGCACACACATATACACTCCTGTGCACACACTTGTATACACATGCACAGATTTCTTCCTTTATGATATCCCTGCATTCAACTCACTGTAGTTCAAAATCAAGATTGATTAAGAAAACTTATCCCCTCTTTCAATAATTGTTAAAGTTCAACACAGGCTCAGCTAGTCCAGTTAAAGTACCTTATTCAGTTCCCTCTGATAAAGTAGGTTTTTTTCCCCAAAACCATTTATTAAGACATGGCTCACTTAAAAAAGCTGTACATATTTAATGAATACAACTTGATGAGTTTAGAGATACGTATACAGCCATGAAACCATCACCACCATCAAGGCCATAAACATATTTGTCACCTCCTAAAGTTTCCTTTTGGCTCTTTATTTTTATTATCATTATTTGTGTGGGTGTATGGTAAGAACACTTAGCATAAGGTCTACCCTCTAATAAATCTTAAATATGTAATATATTATTGTTAATTATAGAGACTATGTTGTGTAGCAGATTTCTGGAATTTACTTATCTTGCATAACTGAAACTCTGCACCCTTTGATCATCACCTCCACATCCTACCCTCCCACCAGCCCCTGGTAACCACTATTCTAGTCTCTGCTTCTATGAATTTGACTATTTTAGGTTCCACACTTAAGATCATTTAGTATTTGTTTTTCTGTGTCTGACTTATTTAGCTTAGCATAACATCCTCCAGGTTCATCCATTGTTGTCATAAATGGCAGTATTTCCTTATTTTTTAAGGCTGTATAATATTTCACTCTATGCATATACAATATTTTCTTTATTCTTTCATCTGTCAATAGAAATTTAGTTTTTTTTTTTTTTTTTTTGCAGTATGCAGGCCTCTCACCGCTGTGGCCTCTCCTGCTGCAGAGCACAGGCTCCAGACGCACAGGCCCAGCAGCCATGGCTCATGGGCCCAGCCGCTCTGCAGCATATGGGATCCTCCCGGACGGGGGCATGAACCCACATCCCCTGCATCAGCAGGCGGACTCCCAACCACTGCGCCACCAGGGAAGCCCAAGACATTTAGATTTTGTTCATATTTTGGCTACTGTGAATATTGCTGCAATAAACATGGGAGTGTAGGTACCTCTATGAGATCCTGATTAAAATTCCTTTGGTTGGATACCCAGAAGTGGGATTGCTGTATCTCATGGTAGTTTTATTTTAATTTTTTGAGGAACCACCATACTGTTTCCCATAATGGCTGCACCGAATTACATTCCCACCAGTAATATAAAAGGATTATTTTTTCTCTACATCCTTGTCAACACGTTATCTTTTGTTTGTTTGTTTGTTCTTTGATTATAACCATGCTAAAAGGTGTGAGGCGATATCTCATTGTGGTTTTGATTTGCATTTCTCTGATTATTAATGATGTTGAGCAACTTTTCATATTAACTTTTGGTGTCACCAACCTATATATGAATTTATGTAAAGCTAAGGAGCCTCTTTTTGGACAAAGGCAAACACACAGATAATGTTACATACGGTGTCAGAGATTACAGACTCCAAGAGTCATATTCACAGGTGCCTTCATCTCAACATCATTGGTTTTGTAATAAGAAAAAATACATGTCAAGTGTAGGAAAAATTAGATTAATTGGCATTTGCTGAAAGTATCATTCAAATTTAGGAATTTTCTATATAATAGGAAGATAGCAACATTTGTTGCACCCTTATATGCAGAATTTTTTTCTAAATAATAATAATTCACTTTTCTGCCTTTGGTCATAACATTTTATTGGAGCTTCAGATTCTGTCCCTGGTGTTATAACGAAGAAATAGATTTACTTGATAGAAATATCAAGTTAGCTATGCATATTTTAGGACAGGGATGACAGACTATCTCTACAATGATCAGGCAGATGAAGTAAATAATAAAGCAGAGTACCTGGCATACAAAGAATACTGTGGCAATTTCGGGGGGACCTTGAAGATGGCGGAAGAGTAAGACGTGGAGATCACCTTCCTCCCCACAGATACACCAGAAATACATCTACACGTGGAACAACTCCTACAGAACACCTACTGAAGGCTGGCAGAAGACCTCAGACCTCCCAAAAGGCAAGAAACTCCCCACGTAGCTGGGTAGGGCAAAAGGAAAAAAGAAAAAAACAGTGACAAAAGAATAGGGACGGCACCTGCACCAGTGGGAGGGAACTGTGAGGGAGGAAAAGTTTCCACACACTAGGAAGCCCCTTCGCAGGTGGAGACTGCAGGAGGCAGAGGGGGGAGCTTCGGAGCCGCGGAGGAGTACACAGCAACGGGTGCGGAGGGCAAAGCGGTGAGATTCCCGCACAGAGGATCGGTGCCGACCGGCACTCACCAGCCCGAGAGGCTTGTCTG
>NW_020175830.1:53817-124994 GCF_003031525.2 Neophocaena asiaeorientalis asiaeorientalis | reverse complement strand
AAACAAATGGGACCTAATGAAACTTCAAAGCTTTTGCACAGCAAAGGAAACCATAAACAAGACCAAAAGACAACCCTCAGAATGGGAGAAAATTTTTGCAAATGAAGCAATGGACGAAGGATTAATCTCCAAAATTTATAAGCAGCACATGCAGCTCAATAACAATAAAACAAACAACCCAATCCAAAAATAGTCAGAAGAGCTAAGTAGACATTTCTTCAAAGAAGATATACAGACTGCCAACAAACACATGAAAGAATGCTCAACATCATTAATCATTAGAGAAATGCAAATCAAAACTACAATGAGATATCATCTCACACCAGTCAGAATGGCCATCATCAAAAAATCTAGAAACAATAAATGCTGGAGAAGGTGTGGAGAAAAGGGAACCCTCTTGCACTGCTGGTGGGAATGTGAATTGGTTCAGCCACTATGAGGAACAGTATGGATGTTCCTTAAAAAACTACAAATAGAAATACCATATGACCCAGCAATCCCACTACTGGGCATATACCCTGAGAAAACCAAAATTCAAAAAGAGTCATGTACCAAAATGTTCATTGCAGCTCTATTTACAATAACCCAGAGATGGAAACAACCTAAGTGCCCATCATCAGATGAATGGATAAAGAAGATATGGCACATATATACAATGGAATATTACTCAGCCATAAAAAGAAACGAAAGTGAGCTATTTGTAATGAGGTGGATAGACCTAGAGTCTGTCATACAGAGTGAAGTAAGTGAGAAAGAAAAAGACAAATACCGTATGCTAACACATATATATGGAATTTAAGAAAAAAAAATGTCATGAAGAACCTAAGGGTAAGACAGGAATAAAGACACAGACCTACTGGAGAACGGACTTGAGGATATTGGGAGGGGGAAGGGTGAGCTGTGACAGGGCGAGAGAGAGTCATGGACATATACACACTAACAAACGTAAGGTAGATAGCTAGTGGGAAGCAGCCGCATGGCACAGGGATATTGGCTCGGTGCTTTGTGACTGCCCGGAGGGGTGGGATAGGGAGGTTGGGAGGGAGGTAGATGCAAGAAGGAAGACATATGGGAACATATGTATATGTATAACTGATTCACTTTGTTATAAAGCAGAAACTAACACACCATTATAAAGCAATTATACCCCAATAAAGATGTTAAAAAAAGAAAAAAAGAATACTGTGGTATAAGAACAGAATAGTGTGTGACGATAAAGATGTGATACTCAGCTTCAGTGTGAGGTGGTAATAAGGAGTAGTGGGGACTGTGGCAAACCAGAGAGTGCATGAAAGTAGGTACTGATATCAGCTATGGCAAATCACTGGCCACATTAAATGCTGTCTCTGTATTATAAGATATTCCTTTTATTTTTCAAGATAAGATGCAAATACATGTTTTTGCCTGAAATCTCCAATTTTAAACATATTTTTAAAACACTTTAAACATATTTTTAAAACAGTATATGGATTAAATTATGTCCATCCATTCATCATATTTTGTCCACACCATGAGACATGTCTGTTTAGGAGGTTAAGATGAACATGTTTTGTCCCAGAATCTACTTTAATGGCATTTTTAAAATGAAATATATATAGACTACATTTTTAAATTTCAGTTATTCAAGGATAGTGATAAAAATAAGGTTTTACTGACACTTTACATTTAGTGTTTCCTAATTTGAAAAGTGTTTTCCTACACCTTAGCTCACTTGGACCTTTGAACATCCAGTAAAATATTCAGAGCAGTAAAATAATATCCCTGTTTGTACATACGAAATTTGAAGTTCAAAGGAAAGTTGGAGTTCAAACATCGCATGGCTAGGGAAGTACAGAGAGAGAATAAGAAATGGAGTCTTCAGATTTCTTCTCAAGCATCATTTCTTCTGTTTCACTGTGTCTCATATAGTAGATGTTTCCACTCTCTGTTCACTATTCAAGGGGATATAACATTTATTGAACACCTACTGCACGTTAGACACTGTGCTAGGCATAACAAATCTATGTGCTAGTTGATATGTTCCCATTTAACTTGCAAAGAAACTGAGGCATAGATATAAGAAATTCAACCAAAGGACACATAGAAGAAGTGGCAGAGTCATTCTTGGAACACAGATCTGTCTGAATTTAGAGTCTTTTGTCTCGCTGGAGAGTTCAGCAAACTCATAGTAATGGTTGATGGCAGAAACTCCAGAAGAGGGAATGTGTACAGGAGTGATGTAACTTACTACCTCCTCTGTCTCTGTTAAGTTTTGGTAAATGGAACCATGCGCTTGACTAGAGCTGTAAGCTATAACTTGATTATGACAAGTCATGAGGCTATTGATCCCATCCTATGCACTACGAGCATAAAAGGAGAAGATGGCAGTCCGAGCTCAGATTTTACATTTGACCGTTTCTAGCCTTCATCTTTTCCCTCTACACCAGAAATAGCAATCATTTCCACCCTATCTAACATCCCCAGCGTTAGACAGTCTGCATGTCCCAAACTCCAATGGGGCAGTGTTAGTACTTCCTGATCCTGATCCCTGGCCAAGGATGATTGTCCTGGGGGAAGGAATCTAAAAAAGTGGGCCAACTGAGTTCTTTTTTTGTGGAATTGGGAGAAGAAAAGCAAAACAAAACATTATGGAAGCAGAGTTGATCAGTGTAGGGTGTGCTTGAGCTGAAAGGTCATGTGGACTCTGGGCTTGAGACCACCAATTAGATCAGTCTTAATGCACCTTGTGAAAATGGGAGTGAGAAAGAGAGTTTGCAAAAAGAGAAAGGAGATGGTGAACGTGTTTATATTGTTTACTACTTTCCAGGTGTTGTTCAAATTATTTTACATGTCTACTCCCAACAACAATTTGATTTTATGAATAAGATAATAGAGGACCAGAGAGGGTAAGTGACTTGCCTGAGATCACACAGCTAGTAAGTAGTAGAGCAAGGGTACAGACCCAAAATATGTACACATAATCACTATGCTCTCTTCTCTCTCTAATCAGACACTCTAGTCCTTTCTAAGTCCTCATCCTCTTTGACCCTTGCAGCATCAGAGATGATGACCTCTTCTCCTTTGACTTTCTTAATTATTCATTAACCTGGCTGTCCTCTTGTTTTCCTCCTCCAGCTTCCAAAGGCTGTGTGTACCCAAGGTCTTGACTTATTTCTCTTCTCACAACTCTCTACATGATCTATATCTACTTTCTCCTAAAGCATTATTACTTTATGAGGTCATAAAGCACTGGCTTTCTGTCCTCTCAAAGTGTTAGTTCTTATCTCTGGATTTGAACATTTTGAGTGTATGGCTCCAATCTTTATCCTCTAATTTGGTTATTAATTTCCATGTCTGATCTAAAAATCAATATATAAATATATAGAATATTCATCTTTCTAGCCCCAAATCATCTATCATGTGCTTATTTTCCTGTGTTGTTTGTTTTGGTTTTACTGCTAATTATATTACCAACCTCTAGTCACTATTCCTTAAAAAAACATTTAAGAACTCAGTGGTTCATCCCCTGATCCCCCAGTTTCCTTGTTTGTTTATCTGCACTATTTCATTTGTTTTGAATTTTTATTCTCAGGTTATTTCCATCTGCAAAACCTTATTCATTCTTCCATTCAAGAGCCATTTTTGTCTATGTAAATTTCTCTCTGCAAGAAGGGAGTAAACTTTTTTCCATCTAAGCACCCACAGTGTCCCTTAGTATGCATTGCCATCATTGTTTTGCTGTATACATTTGTTTACATATGTGCACTATGAACTTGGGTAAGTTACTTGAGGATAAGGAATAAGGACTTTGTTAAGGCTGTAGCTACATCCCTTGCTGTGCTTAACATAATGCCTTATACAAGTTGGTACTTTTTACTATCATCATCGACTTGGCTTAAAGCACTCACAACCTTTAGGTAAATAAAGTGAAAAAGAAAATAAAATGGGGGAAACGAAGGAAGGAAGGAAGGAAGGGAAGAAGGAAGGAAGGAAGGAAGGACGGAAGGAAGGAAGGAAGGAAGGAAGGAAGGAAGGAAGGAAAGAAGGAAAGAAAGAAGGAAGGAAGGAAGCAGGGGGAAAAAGAAAGGATGGAGGGAGGAAAGACAGGAGGGAGGGAAGGAAGAAAGAAAAGAAAAAACTGAATAAAGCCAAAAACTAGCAAAGATTTAATACTCATTAAATTTAACTTGTCTTGGTGAATAAATCCCATGTTTTAAAAAGTGAACATTTAAACACTATGGGATTATGATTTTCCTGCTCAGGACCCAGATGATACATCATAAGCAGTGCACCAATGATCGCATGATCATTGTGAGATCCATGGCTTCCATAAATGCTGCTTATGAAACATCCACTGGGCATCACTGTACTTTCAGTATATATCAGGATGAAGTAACACTGTGGGCCCTTCACATGAGAGTTGTTAAAGTACATCTGGAAGTGGGTTGGACAGTGGTATCTTGACTGAAGCCAAAATGCCCATGAGGAGCCAAAGGAGTCTCATGCATACCTAAGTCACTTGCTTGCAGTGCCATGGTCTGACTGTAAAGATCTGTGGCAGATGTCAACCAGTGTTAACGATGTATAGAAGCAATCCATAGCACCTTCTTCTGTAGTGCCACCAGGTGATTTTGCTCCAGAAAATTCATCCACAAATAAACACTTTTGCTTTCATTTCAGATCTGCAAAAAATACATAGACCAAGTCCCCTCTCAGAGGTATTTCTCTACAAATAAGAGGTGCCATCAAGGGGTAAGAGAGATGAGCATTTCAATCAAATGGTCCCAGTTGCCTGTTTGTTTAACATAGTAACATTGCCTCAACAACAGCCAATGTGACTCATTAAATGTAGTTCCCTGGTGAAGACCTGCACTGGACCCGGGCATGCTTGCCTTGTAGGGAGAGACTTCATCACTTCTTAGATAATCACACTCTACTCCCAAGGCCCCAGGAAGAAATTAGAAGTGAGGCCAATTCAGGGAATCTCTGTAAACCCTTTAGGGGTTGATCATGCCCTGCTCTTGTTAATGCTTAAGTTTCTGTTGCCTAAAAAACTTAACTATGAGAATTTACTGCTCCTTGGCTAAGAATTTTACAATAGTCTCCAGTTCTTTAGCCAAGAGGAATTTCACTGATTAGGTTAGATTTTAGCCTCTGATCCTTTATCATTTTCCTTCTTTGGCTTAAGCAATGAGAATGAAAATTACATAAAACTCTCTAGTAATTTTTTCTCTTATATCAAATGATCTGAAATGGGTTGATTTGTTACCCTTTCTGAAGTGTGAATTGTAATTGATACTCAGTAGAAAGTCTCTAAATTGGGAGTTCCCTAGCGGCACAGTGGTTAAGAATCCACCTGCCAATGCAGAGGACACAGGTTTGAGCCCTGTTCTGGAAAGATCTCACATGCCACAGAGCAACTAAGCCCATGAACCACAACGGCTGAGCCTACGTGCCACAACTACTGAGACCTGCATGCCTAGAGCCCATGCTTCACAACAAGAGAAACCACTGCAATGAGAAGCCCACGTACTGCAACAGAGTGGCCCTCACTCGACACAATTAGAGATAGACTGCACGCAGCAATGAAGACCCAACACAGCCAACGATAAATAAATAATTTATTTTTAAAAAAAGTTTCTCCTTTAAAAAAAAAAAAGGAAAGTCTCTAAATTGAGAACATGACTGAATGACATTAACTTCACACAATCTGCTTTCTCAAATTATTTTAGTATTAGCTGTGGTGCTTCAGACATTGTCAGGGTAAAAATGGTTCAGTATTTTCTCCCCACTTATAAAGCTGGAATTAATGGATGCTGTGCTGGTTTACAAAACCTCTCTTGCACTCAACTATCTCAAGGGGAAACTGAGAATTTCAAAGACGGGTAATACGAATCTCAAGTGCTGACTATAAACACTTGACTGAAATATCAAAAAACCTTCATGAAACATATATTTTAAAAAGGAAGCCAGTGGCAAGTAGAACTGATGGGAAGTGGTCTAAAGGAAAGGATGGAATGAAAAAAAAAGCAAGTATTTATTCATCACTTACAGTATACCAGGCACTGTGCTTTGTACTAAACACATCATTGCATTAATCTTCTCAACCTCAATATAAAATAATTATTGTCACATTCCTCTTCAATAAGGAAACATCAGGTCCAGAAAGGTAAAATAAGTTGCTTAAGATCACACAATAACTCAGTGTAAGGGCAGGAAACAGAGTTCTAATGGCCTAGGTTCCAAATCCCAAGCAGTTTTATTTTCTCCTTCTCCCTCAGTTATCAATAATTATATATTTTCTTAAGATATATATTTTATCTCCATAGTTTTACTGTGAAGAAAAGATAGCAAAACAAAATAATAATGTAGGTAAAATAAAGTTATTGACCTGGCAAGTCACTGTCACATGGCTCTTCATTACACCTAATAGCTCCCTCTGACACCAGTTTTTTTGACATTTGTTGAAGCAGACTTACCATTTATCTTGTGTCTCTCTTCTCCATTCTCTCTGCCCCAGGATAGCTTCCCTCTACTTCCTTTAACTTTAAAATGTACTTGAGCCTTATAAACAATACATTTTCAATCTAGTCCCTCAATAGAGAAATAATTTGACATAGATTGAAAAATAACAGAAGTTTTGTTTATAAATGTACTTTTTTTTGTATGTGTGTGGTACGCGGGCCTGTCACTATTGCGGCCTCTCCCGTTGAGGAGCACAGGCTCCGGATGCGCAGGCTCAGTGGCCATGGCTCACGGGCCCAGCCGCTCCGCGGCATGTGGGATCTTCCCGGACCGGGGCACAAACTCGTGTCCCCTGCATCGGCAGGCGGACTCTCAACCATTGCACCACCAGGGAAGCCCAGAAGTTTTGTTTTTATTACATAAAGTAAAATGAGACTGATATTTAATAGACTATTTGAGCAAAAATTAGTTTGATGTTTTTTCACCAGCATGCCTTGACTCTCTTCAATTGCTAACATATCTAGTCACTTTATGGGTTATTTTACATTTATTTTTCACCTGAAACAGGGATAACTTGTGTCTCTCTATCACAGCCTTCTGCGCCTCCTTGGTCTCAGACACAGGAATTGGCTTGAAAAACACAGTTCTGAAATAAATCAGGCCTATCCATAATGCCCATTAATGCAGTGTCCTCAGCCAGACAGCATCATTTATAACCCTAAGAGTAAGGCTGGAACAGCTCCGTATCTGCAGTTTCAGCTCACCAATTTATGCAGCCAGAGCCAATGACTCAGGCAGTCAGAAATCTCACAAGGAGCAGTAAATACATACTCACACACACAGAAAAAAGAGATGTAGATAGAGGTGTTCATATAATGAGAAGCAGATCAATGAGGGTATAATCAACTTGAGAAATAAAAATCCAGGAAAACAATTAGGTCAGGTCATGATTTAGTGTTTGAAGGACAAGAGAGAAACAAAATGTTTCATAAGATTTTGGTGGCAAATTTTTTTTTTTTTTAATTAATTAATTTATTTATTTTGGCTGTGTTTGGTCTTTGTTGCTATGCATGGACTTTCACTAGTTGCGGCAAGCAGGGGCTACTCTTCGTTGCAGTGTGTGGGCTTCTCATTGCAGTGGCTGCTCTTGCTGTGGAGCATGGGCTGTAGGTGCACGGGCTTCAATAGTTGTGGTGCGTGGGCTCAGTAGTTGTGGACTTCCCAGACCAGGGATCGAACCCATGTCCCCTGCATTGGCAGGCAGATTCTTAACCACTGTGCCACGAGGGAAGTCTGGTGGCAAATTCTTAAAGAGGCCTTTGCTTCCTCATACCATTTGGACTCAACATGTACATTTACACCAAATTCTTACCCAACTAGGGGTTGGTACAAAATGAATCTTTAATAAAATTGTGTTAAATTAATAAAGGGGAGGGATATGTCACTGGATGTTCATTGGCTAGCTAGCCCTTGAGAGATTTAACACAGAGAGGGAGTGTTGAGAGAGAGAAACCTTAACTTATCCCTTAAGGAAAGTATTTGATGGAAATTAATGGCTATAAATAATTATGCACAATGAATGATTAAGAAGGACTTGTTAAGGCATGAAAGTGGGGGCAAAGCTGTGGAAGTTTTAATTACATCTGACTAGACATCTACTACCATCTTCAGAGAAAACTCTTTCTCAACAGACTACTGATTTTTGATGTTCTGCTTTCTTGGTAAAGACTTAAGCCTTCAGATGAAAGGGGTCTGGCAGAAGCTGAGCTAAAGTAAAAGAGACACTCACATCTAAATTTATTCTGGTGAAACTTTTGAATCTCAACTATGATGCAAATAAAATCTTTAAAGTTTCCAGAAAGAAAAGATAAAACCTACAGCAAAAACTACTTACTTACAATAGACTGAGACTCAGACCATCTTAGATTTGCAACAGAATGAAGAAAAACAGCAAAGCAATGTCTGCAAAGATAGGAAGAGAAATGAGATTAATACCTAAATATAATAGCATTCAATTAGGGGGAGGAAATGAATGCCTTTTTCAGATATTTAATGGCCAATAAAATGTATCTGGGGAAAAAATGGAGCATGCACTCCAAAAGAACAAAAAGTAAATTCCAAAAAGAGAAGGAAATGACATATAGAGAATAGTGGGACTCAAATTTAAGAATCATGGAAGGAAAAGGTGGAGATAGTAAGAGGAAAAGGTCTAAGGGTTTCGTTTTGTTTCAGGGTTGTGAGTAGATAGAAAAACATACCAGTTAATAGATGTTTATTGAAAATTTAAGGGAAACCAATAGAAGAGTTTTGAAGAAAGTATAATTTCCAAACCACTAAGTAGTAGAAAGGAATTAATTAAAGGTTTTTGATCCAGCAAAACTCTGAAATAGGAAAAATAAAAGTAATTGTAAAAATGAATGGTAAATAATAAAAAATACATTTATTTAGATTAAATTTCCCCATGAAACTCCTCCATGGATATAAAAAATTTAGCTACCTGTTGTTTTCCAAGACACGCTACAAATAAAATGATACAAAAATAAATAAATAAATGCATAAATTTTTAAAAAGATGGGCAAAATCACAACAGGAAAATGCTACCAAAATAAATCAATGGTATATTAATGAAATAATTTAGAATTATAGAAGGAAGCAATAAATAGGATAAGGTAGACTATTTTATATCAATTAGAGCTAGTATTAGCTAAGCAATTTAATGATAGTTCCATTTAGCCCTTATGAACAATCCTGTAAGATTGGTATTATTATAATTTCATTTTTGCAGACTCATCTGTGAAAATTGGAGGCTCAGAGAGTTTAAGAAATTTATCCAAGATCACAAAACTGCTGAATGGTAGAGCCAAAGCTCTGTGACTCCAAAGTTTATATAATTAATCATTGGATTATGTCTTATTTAAAGGGAAAATTTGGAATCCTCTAAGAATATTTTGTTGTGAGTTATTGCTCATTCTGGTGGTGACTAGGCAGGGAAGAGACTGTCACCCATCCTTTCTCCAGGTACCAATAACATCTGAGCATGGAGATTTGATCCCTTCGAGAGCATTGGTCGACCATGTGTTATGTGCCAGGTCCAAGGAAAGGAGATATTGCCTTCCCAGACCCTACTAGGACATGGCACATAGGTCTGGCAAGTGGTAGGAGGTAGAAGGGGAACCCAGATGGTGGTGGGCCATGAAAGTGCTGCATACAGAATCATGGAGCTGGCCCTGGATGCCTCTGAATTTCTTTACTTACCCTGCAAACATCCCGTCGCTGGAGGGAGTGTGACATTAAATAGCAAATAAAAACTACCATGAAGGAGGGAGAGAAAAGAAACAGAGAGACTGTGGAAAATTTTATATATTTAGTTCCTTTCACAGCACTTTTTGCCAGGTTTTGAGCAAGGGTCCTCTCACTTTAATTTTGCACGCGTCCTCACAAATTATGTAGCCGACCCTACTTCAAACATATATTATATATGTTAATATATATGTTATTATATTATGGGTGTGTGTTACAGTTTTAAGGATAACAAATGGGAAAGTGTCAAAGATTTTGCAATATTTTCTTTGAGAAAAATGTACATGTGAGCAAGGAAAGGAAATGAGAAGTGTAAAGGAAAAAGAAAAGTGATGAACTGGAGAGATGTTGGAGCTGAAATCGAGTGACTTCATGACCTACTAGCAATGAGGAGAGAGTAAGGAATCTGAGAGGGCTCCCAGGTTTCCAACTTTGATAAGCCAGGACAAAAAATATTAGAGGAAGAGTGAAGATGGTGATCTTCCTTTTGGGTACAATGGGTTGGAGGTGCCCAAAGCCAATATTGGATTCAATTGATCAGTTGTTTATATCTGGAACTCAGTTGAGAGATTTGGGTTAAAGATGTAGGTTTGGGAATTATCACCATAGAGGAAGCAACTGGAACTATAAGAGGTGATTACTCATCTCTAATTTAAAAGAACAGAATTTGAATATTATAACAATATGAGTTATCATTATTTTAACTAACATATATGGAGCTATGTGTCAGCAACTATACTAATAGCATTTCTACATTTAACCTATTTGCCTTATCTCTTTTCCACTGGTCGCTGTTAATATTTTTACCATGATAATAGAACCTGGGCATTACTTATTTGCTTTATTGGAAGGCTCTCAAATAAACAATATTAATAATATAGTGACAATTATATTGTTTGGTATATTGAAAAAATGGCACTCTTTGAATGCAGAAAGTACATTCCAACTCAAGCTGATGCTGATACCTCCAAAGTGATGCATTCCCTGTGTCTGCTTAGACCTGATGAAAAGGCTATGCCAGTTAAAGTTGATAGCTGGAAAAATAACCAGGCCCATTTTACCCTGTGTTCTTAACTGAAATCCATATAGACATGAAGCCAAAAGCAGTCATGAAAACATTGCACAGAAATAATTAATAGAGATTTTCTTTCTTTCTTTCTTTTTTTTTTTCTCTTTTAATATGGCCATCTTCCCTTCCTCCCTTCCCCAAACTTGACAGTTTATGAGGAAACATGCAGCAAACAGAGCTTGTTTCTGAGCCATAGCAATGAAACATTGTTTGTGAGTATAAACTATTGATCTCTGTGTGTAATAAAAAGATCTCTTCTCAGGAAAAATCTGAGGACACTTTGCAAGGTAAAATAGCAATCCATACCCATGTCTCTCTACATTTATAGGCATGGTACCAAGCCTGCTGGGCACAAATATCACTGTCTTTCTTCTACAGCCTCACACAGCTTGTCATATAATAGCTGAGCATCATGAGAAGCCAGGGGACTTCCACTCCTTGTGGATGAGCCATAAACATGCCAGGCAGGTCTAGGTCAGTGAGCTCTGAATAATAAAAACCCTACATAACAAATGCTTTCTCTGGTTGCTGTAAGGAACATTCCTAATTATGTGCAGTTTGCACTATAGGGAGGAGAGGAGATTTAATATTTGCTCTCTATAACTAAAGGCAGAGGACTTTAATCAGTATGTACTCATCACCTTGGCTCACTGTCTCAAACACCTTAATTACTTCTATGGGAAAAAAATCCATCCACATATTAAAATTTTCCACTGGAATCTAACAGCACATGAAAGGGCATGAGATTAGAGAGACCTTCAAGATGGCAGAGGAGTAAGATGTGGAGATCACCTTTCTCCCCACAAGTACATCAGAAATGCATCTACATGTGGAACAACTCCTACAGAACACCTACTGAACGCTGGCAGAAGACCTCAGACTACCCAAAAGGCAAGAAACTCCCCACGTGACTGGGTAGGCCAAAAGTAAAAAGAAAAAAAAAAAAACAGAGACAAAAGAATAGGGACAGGACCTGAACTTCTGGGAGGGAAGTGTGAAGGAGGAAAAGTTTCCACACACTAGGAAGCCCCTTCACTGGCAGAAATGGGGGAGGGTAGTGGAGAGGAAGCTTTGGAGCAATGGAAGAGAGCACAGTAAAAGGGGTGCAGAGGGCAAAGTGGGAAGATTCCTGCACAAAAGATCAGGGCTAACCAACACTCACCAGCCTGAGAGGCTTGTCTGCTCACCCACCGGGGCAGGTGGAGACTGGGAGCTGAGGCTCCAGCTTTGGCTTCAGAGGTCAGACCCCAGGGAGAGGACAGGGGTTGGCTGTGTGAACACAGACTGAGGGGACTAGTGTGCCACAACTAGCTGGAAGGGAGTCTGGGAAAAAGTCTGGAACTGCCTAAGAGGCAAGATACCATTCTTTTGAGATGCGGGAGGACAGAGGATCCAGAGCACCACCTAAATGAGCTCCAGAGAAGGGTGCGAGCTGCGGCTATCAGTGAGGACACCGGAGATGGACATGAGACACAAAGGCTGCTGCTGCAGCCACCAAGAAGCCTGTGTGCAAGCACAGGTCACTATCCACACCTCCCCTCCTGGGAGTCTGTGCAGCCTGCCACTGCCAGAGTCCCGTGATCCAGGGACAACTTCCTCGGGAGAACACATGGCATGCCTCAGGCTGTTTGCAACATCACGTTGGCCTCTGCTGCTGAAGGCTCGCCCCACATTCTGTACACCTCCTTCACCCCAGCCTGAGTGATCCAGAGCCCCCTAATCAGCTGCTACTATAAACCTGTCCTGTCTGGGCAGGGAACAGATGCACTCAGGTGACCTACTCACAGAGGCAGGGCCAAATCCAAAGTTGAACCCCAGGAGCTGGGTGAACTAAGAAGAGAAAGGGAAATTTCTCCCAGCAGCCTCAGGAGCAGCATATTAAGTCTCCGCAATCAACTTGATATACCCTGCATCTCTGGAATACCTGAATGGATGATGAAGCAGCCCAAAATTGAGGTGGTGGACTTTGGCAGAAACTGTTGACTTGGGATTGCTTTTGCATCTAATTTGTTTCTGGTTTTATGTTTATCTTAGTTTAGTATTTAGAGTTTATTATCATTGGTATATTAGTTTATTGATTTGGCTGTTCTCTTTATATATATATATATATATTTTCCTATTTCTCTTTTTCTGAGTGTGCATGTGTATGCTTCTTTGTGTGATTTTGTCTGTATTGCCACAGGCACTAGTCCCCTCCACCAAGAAGCCTACATAACCCATTGAGCCAACTTTAGTCACTGGGGTCAGACACCAAAAAAAACGGGAGCTACGAACCTACAGACTGCAAAAAGGAGACCCCAAACACAGTAAGTTAAGCAAAATGAGAAGACAGAGAAACACACAAACAGGAAGGAGCAAGGTAAAAACACACCAGACCAAACAAAAGATGAGGAAATAGGGAGTCTACCTGAAAAAGACTTCAGAGTAATGATAGTAATGATGATCCAAAATTTGGAAATACAATGGAGAAAATACAAGAAATGTTTAAGAAGGACTTAGAAGAACTAAAGAGCAAACAAACAATCATGAACAACACAATAAATGAAATGTAAAATTCTCTAGAATGAATCAGTAGCAGAATAACTGAGGCAGAAGAACGGATAAGTGGCCTGTAAGATAAAATAGTGGAAATGATTACCGCAGAGAAGAGTAAAGAACAAAGAATAAAAAGAATTGAGGACAGTCTCAGAGAACACTGGGAAAACATTAAAAGTACCAACATTTGAATTATAGGGCTCCCAGAAGAAGAAGAGAAAGAGAAAGGGACTGAGAAAATATTTGAAGAGATTATAGTCAAAAACTTCCCTAATATGGGAAATGAAATAGCCAATCAAGTCCAAGAAGTGCAGAGAGTCCCATACAGGATAAATCCAAGGAGAAACACGCCAAGACACATATTAATCAAACTATCAAAATAAAATACAAAGAAAAAAAATTAAAAACAGCAAGGGAAAAACAACAAATAACATACAGCGGAACTTTCAGCAGAAACTCGGCAAGCCAGAAAGGAGTGGCAGGACATATTTAAAGTGATGAAAGGGAAAAAGCTACAACCAAGATTACTCTACCCAACAAGGATCTTATTCAGATTCAATGGAGAAATTAAAAACTTTAGGACAAGTAAAAGCTAAAAGAATTCAGCACCACCAAACCAGCTTTACAACAAATGCTAAAGGAACTACTCTAGACAGGAAAAACAAGAGAAGGAAAAGACCTACAATAACATACCCAAAACAATTAAGAAAATGGTCTAAGGAACATACATATTAATAACTACCTTAAATGTAAATGGATTAAATGCTCCAACCAAAAGACATAAACTGGCTGAATGGATACAAAAACAAGACCCTTATATATGCTGTCTACAAGAGACCCACTTCAGACCTAGGGACACATACAGACTGAAAGTGAGGGGATGGAAAATGATATTCCATGCAAATGGAAACCAAAAGAAAGCTGGAGTAGCAATTCTCATATCAGACAAAATAGACTTTAAAATAAAGACTGTTACAAGAGACAAAGAAGGACACTATATGATGATCAAGGGATCATTCCAAAAGAAGATATAAAAATTGTAAATATTTATGCACCCAACATAGGAGCATCTCAATACATAGACAAATGCTAACAGCTGTAAAAGGGGAAGTTGACAGCAACACAATCATAGTAGGGGACTTTAACACCCCACTTTCACCAATGGACAGATCATCCAAAATGAAAATAAATAAGGAAACACAAGCTTTAAGTGACATATTAAACAAGATAGACTTAATTGATATTTATACGACATTCCATCCAAAAACAACAGAAGGCACTTTCTTCTCAGTGCTCATGGAACATTCTCCAGGAAAGATCATTTCTTGGGTCACAAATCAAGCCTTGGTAAATTTAAGAAAATTGAAATTGTATCAAGTATCTTTTCTGACCACAGCACTATGAGACTAGGTATCAATTACAGGAAAAAAATCTGTAAAAAATACAAACACATGGAGGCTAAACAATTCACTACTAAATAACCAAGAGGTCACTGAAGAAATCAAAGAGGAAATCATAAAATACCTAGAAACAAATGACAATGAAATCATGATGATCCAAAACCTATGGGATGCAGCCAAAGCAGTTCTAAGAGGGAAATTTAGATCAATACAATCCTACATCAAGGAACAAGAAACATCTCACATAAAGAACCTAACATTACCCCTAAAGCAATTAGAGACAGAAGAACGAAAACTCCCAAAGTTAGCAGAAGGACAGAAATCATAAAGGATAGATCAGAAATAAATGGAAAAGCAATGAAGGAAACAATGGAAAAGATCAATAAAACTAATAGCTGGTCCTTTGAGAAAATAAACACAATTGATAAATGATTAGACAGACTCATCGAAAGAAAAAAGGGAGAAGACTCAGATCCCTAAAATTAAAAATGAAAAAGGAGAAGTAACAACTGACAGTGCAGAAATACAAAGGATCATGAGTGATTACCACAAGCAACTCTATGCCAATAAAATGGACAACCTGGAAGAAATGGACGGATTCTTAGAAAAGCACAACTATTCGAGACCGAACCAGGAAGTAATAGAAAATATAAACAGACCAATCACAAGCACTAAAATTAAGACTGTGATTAAAAACCTTCCAACAAACAAAAGCCCAGGACCAGATGGCTCCACAGGTGAATTCTATCAAACATTTAGAGAAAAGGTAACACCTATCCTACTCAAACTCTTCCAAAATATAACAGAGGGAGGAACACTCCTAAACTCATTCTACAAGGCCACCATCACTTTGATACCAAAACAAGACAAAGATGTCACAAAAAAAGAAAACTACTGGCCAATATCACTGATGAACACAGATGCAAAATCCTCAATAAAATACTAGCAAACAGAATCCAAGAGCACATTAAAAGGATCATACACCATGATCAATTGGGGTTTATCCCAGGAATGCCAGGATTCTTCAACATATTCAAATCAATCAACACGATACACCATATTAACAAACTGAAGAAGAAAAAACATACGATCATCTCAATAGATGCAGAAAAAGCTTTTAACAAAATTCAATACCCATTTATGATAAAAACCCTCCAGAAAGTAGGCATAGAGTGAACTTACCTCAACATAATAAAGGCCATATATAACAAATCCACAGCCAACATCATTTTTAATGGTAAAAAAACTGAAACCTTTCCTCTAAGATGAGGAAAATTACAAGGTTTCGCAGTCTCACTAGTATTATACAAAATAGTTTTGGAAGTTTTAGCCATAGCAATCAGAGAAGAAAAAGTAATAAAAGGAATCCAAATCAGAAAGAAGAATTAAAGCTGTCAGTGTTTGCAGATGACCTGATACTACACCTAGAGAATCCTAGTGATGCTACCAGAAAAGTACTAGAGTTAATCAGTGAATTTGGTAAAGTAGCACTATACAAAATTAATGCACAGAAATCTCTTGCATTCCTATACACTAATGATGGAAAATCTGAAAGAGTAATTATGGCAACACTCCCATTTACCATTGCAACAAAAAGAATAAAATAACTAGGAATAAACCTATGTAAGGAGACAAAATACCTGTATGAAGACAACTATAAGACACTGAAGAAAGTAATTAAACACAATACAAAGAGATGGAGAGATATACCATGTTCTTGGATTGGAAGAATCAACACTGTGAAAATGGCTCTACTATCCAAACAATCTACAGATTCAATACAATCCTTATCAAACTACAAATGACATTTTTCAGAAAACTAGAAAAAATTTTCACAATTTGTATGGAAATACAAAAGACCCCCAATAGCAAAAGCAACCTTGAGAAAAAAGACCGGAGCTGTAGGAATCAGACTCCTTGACTTCAGACTGTACTACAAAGCTACAGTAATCAAGACATCATTGTACTGGCACAAAAGCTGAAACATAGATCAATGGAACAGGATAGAAAGCCCAGAGTTAAACCCATGCATATATGGTCACCTTATTTTTGATAAAGGAGGCAAGACTATACAATGGAGAAAAGACAGCCTCTTCAATAAGTGGTGCTGGGAAAACTGGACAGCTACATGTAAAATAATGAAATTAGAACACTTGTTAACACCATACACAAAAATAAACTCCAAATTGATTAAAGACCTAAATATACAGCCAGACTCTATAAAACTCCTAGAGGAAAACATAAGCAAAACACTTTATGACATAAATCACAGCAAGATCCTTCTTGATCCACCTCCTAGACAAATGGAAATAAAAACAAAAATAAGCAAATGGAACTTAATGAAACTTAAAAGCTTTTGCACAGCAAAGGAAACTATAAACAAGATGAAAAGACAACCCTCAGAATAGGAGAACATATTTGCAAATGAAGCAATTGACAGAGAATTAATCTCCAAAATATACAAGCAACTCATGCAGCTCAATATCAAAAAACAAACAACCCAATCCACAAATGGGTGGAAGACCTAAATAGATATTTCTCCAAAGAAGATATACAGATTGCCAACAAACACATGAAAGAGTGCTCAACATCACTAATCATTAGAGTAAAGCAAATCAAAACTACGATGAGGTATCACCTCATACCAGTGAGAATTGACATTCTACCAACAATAAATGCTGGAGAGGGTGTGGAGAAAAGGAATCCTCTTGCACAGTTGGTGGGAATGTAAATTGATACAGCCACTATGGAGAACAGTATGGAGGTTCCTTAAGAAACTAAAAATAGAACTACCATACGACCCATCAATCCCACTACTTGGCATATACCCTGAGAAAACCATAATTCAAAAATAGTCATGTACCACAATGTTCATTGCAGCTCTGTTTACAATAGCCAGACAGCAATAGCCAGGAAGCAACCTAAGTGTCCATCGACAGATGAATGGATAAATAAGATGTGGCACTTATATACAATGGAATATTACTCAGCCATTAAAAGAATTGAAAATGAGTTATTTGTAGTGAGGTGGATGGACCTAGAGTCTGTCATACAGAGTGAAATAAGTCAGAAAGGGAAAAACAAATACTGTATGCTAACACATATATACGGAGTCTAAAAAACAAAGAAAATGGTCTGAAGAACCTAGGGGTAGGGCAGGAATAAAGATGCAGACATAGAGAATGGACTTGAGGACTCAGGGAGGGGGAAGTGTAAGCTGGGACGAAGTGAGGGTGTGGCATGGACATATATACACTACCAAAAGTAAAACAGATAGCTAGTGGGAAGAAGCCACATAGCATAGGGAGATCAGCTTGGTGCTTTTTGACCACCTAGAGGGGTGGGATAGGGAGAGTGGGAGGGAGATGCAAGAAGGAGGAGATATGAGTATGTATGTATATGTATAGCTGATTCACTTTGTTATAGAGCAGAAACTAACACACCATTGTATAGAAATTATACTCCAATAAAGATGCTAAAAAAATGGCATGGGATTAAAGGGCAAAAATGTGTAAAGTAGGTGGAATAATATATTGTTTCTTTTTTAGACTGAGTTCACATTTTTCACTTTTACTTGGTGATTTACTACTTAGGGACAAGGGATTATCAGAAAAGATTGATTGATTGATTAATCAGGTTATAATAAATTCTATCATATATTCAGCAACTCATCACATACTTTGCTTTCTTTGGTTCCTGCCTAGGATAGTTGCTAAATTGGGGAAAATATATTCTTTCTCTAATTTCTATGCAGTTTGAGAAAGAAATTTGTGACTAATAATTCACTGTCGAGGAAGTCCACTACTACTGAACAATTTGATGTCCTGGAGAATTTTATTTGAATGAATACTATAGGGATTTTGAAATAAGAAAACCACTAAAGATAATTGGTGAGTGAGAGTCAGTATTAAGAAGCAAGGCTTAGAAGCAGGTACTGCAAATTAATTCCATTTATTTCTAAACCAAGGTCAGGTTTTATGCTTGGAAATGGATTTTAAAGGTGGCTGCTGGGTATGTGAGAAGAAGCCCCTGCACTTTTATCCTTTCATTCTCTTAGCTTTTGTAAGAATGCCTGATGGCCACAGGGCAGGCACCTATGTTTGTTTTTGTGGCTTGTGATTGTGCACTCTTTATGGCAGTAACAACAATAATGCTAATAAAATAACTAACCATGTGCTAAGCACTTAACTTATAATAACCTGTTTAATTTTTTCAACAACATTCTAATGCAGGTATTATTATCATCCCCAGAAAGAATGTAATTTCCTCAAACTTACAAAGCTGTTTAGTAAATATTATCAGCTAGTTTCTGGTATGCTAGTGATTGAAAATAAGGCAAGTCTTGATAAATTAAATAAAAGGTTACATATTGGAAGGATAATTGGACTCAGAGAGTGGATAGTAGTGCTTCTAGGGAGCCTAGAAGCAGGAAACAGAGCAGTAAGCATCTGGTCAGGGTCATTCTAAAAAAAAGAAGTTTCCAGTTGTCATACATCTGCCCCATAGTTGTACTCGGATAGGGAGAGAAGAGATTTGGAGTCAAACACTCCTGGAGCTGGAACTAAGTGTCTGGATTTACCATCCTGACAAAAGAGGTAAATACACAAAGAAGACATTTATTAAAAGGTGATCAGGCTGTTTTTAGGAAAAGGGGGAATGAACACTCTGTGGCCACATCAGATAATGTTTCACACAATAGTGGACCACATTTGGTCCCTTTGCTTAAGCACTTCCAGAATTTATATGAACATACTGCTTATAGCTCAATAGTAAATGCTACTGTCATTATATCACTAAAAATTATATCATTTGCCATAAAAAAAATTAGAAAGGTTTTCATCTCAGAATAGAAGGTTTTGGACTTCCCTGGTGGTGCAGTGGTTAAGAACCTTCCTGCCAATGCAGGGGACATGGGTATGAGTCCTGGTCTGGGAAGATCCCACATGTCGTGGAGCAACTAAGCCTATGTGCCACAACTACTGAACCTATGCTCTAGAGCCCGTGAGCCACAACTAATGAACCTGCATGCCATGACTACTGAAGCCTGTGCACCTAGAGCCCGTGCTCTGCAACAAGAGAAGCCATTGCAAAGAGAAGCCTGCACACTGCAACAAAGAGTAGCCCCTACTCAACGCAACTAAAGAGAGCCTGCACACAGCACCAAAGACCAATACAGCCAAAAATAAATAAATAAATTAATTAATTAAAAAAGAAAAGGGCTTCCCTGGAGGCACAGTGGTTGAGAGTCTGTCTGCTGATGCAGGGGACATAGGTTTGTGCCCCGGTCCAGGAAGATCCCACATTGCCACGGAATGGCTGGGCCCGTGAGCCATGGCCGCTAAGCCTGTGTGTCCGGAGCCTGTGCTCTGCAATGGGAGAGGCCACGACAGTGAGAGGTCCACATACTGCAAAAAAAAAAAAAAGAGAGAGATGAAGTTGAGGATAGAAAACAGTTCTGGTTATATATACAGATAAACTGAAAGCATGGTCTTGAAGAGGTATGTGTACATCCATGTTCATAGCAGGCCTAATCACAATAACCAAGAGATGGATACAACACAAATGTCCATCAGTGAATGAATGGACAAACAAATGTGTTATATAATAAGACTGTTATTCAACCTTAACAAAAAGAAAGGAAATTTTGTCACATGCTACACATGGATAAACCTTGAGAACATTATTCTAAGTGAAATAAGCCAGTCAAAAAAAGACACATAGTGTATGATTCATTTATTTGAGGTATCTAAAGTAGAATGGTGGTTACTAGAGGCTGGAGGGAGGAAGGAGAAGGGGAGTTGTCGTTTAATGGGTATAGAGTTTCAAATCTGCAAGATGAAACAGTTCTAGAGATCTGTTTCTCAACAATGTGAATATAGTTAACACTATTGAACAGTATACTTAAAAGTAGTTAAGATGGTTATGTTTTATGTTATTTGTTTATTACAATTGGGAAGAAAAATATTCATTCAGATCTTTCCTTTAAGAAGAAGGCTATATTTCATTATAAATGCCTATATCCTTGATGACTCAGTTAAGATGAAGGTCCAATCCAATGTATGCCTAAAATTGAATGATGTACCATTAATATACAGGTAAAGGTGCTTTGAAATTTCAGGTAAGTGCATTAAAAAATACCAAGGTGATACAAAACAGTATGCTTTATCTGTTACACTCCATTTTTCAATTATTTCCTCAAAATCATATTAAACATGATATACTAAACATGACATAACCTAGAGCATTATGTCTTCCCTTTTAATGTTTTCAAAGTTGACTTTAATTCCCTCTTCAATGCCCAATGTAGAACTTATTGCTAAAGTAGGAAATCAGGAAAATTATTTTGTTAAAATCTGTTTTTTTTTTTAATTCATTTTTTTTCCTTATTTGAGCATAGAGGAGTCTCAAACATTCCATAGGCTGTAATTTGAGAGCCTACCAGAAGCATTATTCTTCTACCCAAGCCTTTGATAGTCTGGGCTGATTCTGCCTCTCTTAAACAGAGCCTCACTCTACAATACTGTGTATATACGGCACTGTAAGGCTCCTCCGCCAGCCATTCATTCCTGATTTCAAAGCATATGTAATGCTTAGTAGCCAAATTACATTTCTATTTGTAATTTAAACAGGAGCAAGCTGGATATTTACTTGATCATTCCAAATCAGCAGAGACCACCAAATAGTGATGGATTTTAAGAAGCATCTTCTTGAATATAAAGAATTTGATTTTTATTAAGATTGAAACATAGGGAAAAGTGAAACGAATATTTGTTATCCTGTCCAGTCAAAGCAGCAGTTCTTATAAGAATATGAGATTTTTGTATCCCAGCAAGAGACTGAAATAAGAGTAAGACTGTGAAACTAATCATAATGATATATTAATAAATACCAAATTGTCATTAGGAAAGAGATATGGTTCCTTTAGGAGGAGGCTTGTTGCTTATTTGAGCAAATAAAACAATACTATGAGTCTAAATATATTTCTTCCTTACAAAATAAAGTAGGCAGCAGAGCAGGTCTCAGGAAGGAGGACTTCAAATTTACTAGGTTCTGCTGATGCTCCTCGCCATCCTTCTGTCAAACGCTTGCACCACACAGACAGGTATTTAAAGTTATGGTCAAATTGCTGCTGTCTTGTTGTTGCACAATCTCAGGTGAGGAAACAAAGACTTTGTGTAACTCTTTGCCATTAGACTCTTGCCAACTAGAAAAGAAAACTAATTCAGGGGATACAACCTAGTATCCAGATGTTTATTAAGCAGAATTTAATTGGACTGACAGAACTGTTGTTTTTTTTTCTCCCCAGAATGTTGCTCTCTCTTGGCTTCCAATAGCCTCAAGCATTACTTAGCTCGTAAACCGCCATCTTCTCACTTCCTCTCTATATCACTTTCCCTTTGTGTGTATCTGTGTCCAAATTTCCCTTTTTTTATAAGAACACTAGCTGTGTTAGTTTAGGGCTCACCCTAATGACCTCATTTAACTTGTTTATCTCTGTAAAGACTCTATTTACAAATAAGGTCACATACTGAGGTACTGAGGGTTAGGACTTAAACATATCTGTTTTGGAGGGACACAATTCAACCTTAAACTTCAAGTCACTAGAGTTTGAGGAGATAATACACAATTGTTTTAGCAAAGTACATTTTAGGTGGTCAGTGTGTAAATTTAGAATTGATATACAATATATACAATCTTAATTCTGATTTTGCATCATGTAAATCAGGGGTCTGGGCAAACTATGGTCTGCAGGGCAAATATGGACTGCAACTTGCTTTTGTAAAAAAAGTTTTATTGTAATACAGGCATGCTCATTCGTTCATATTTTGTCTATTGCTGCTTTCACATTGCAATAGTAGAGCTGAGTAGTTGCAGCAGAAACTTGATGATCTGTAAAGCATAAAATAGCTGTTTCTTTAAAGAAGTTTGCAGACCCTTGATTCAAATAATAATTCTCTCTTATTGAATGTTTGTTTTGTCATGCACCAGCTCTGTGCTCTATGTTTTACATACCATATGTCATTTATGGACTTCCCTGGTGACGCAGTGGTTAAGAATCCTCCTGCCAATTCTGGGAACACAGGTTCAAGCTCCAGTCCAGGAAGATCCCACATGCCGTGGAACAACTAAGCCCATACGCCACAACTACTGAGCCTGCTCTCTATAGCCCAGGTGCCACAACTACTGAGCTCGCATGCCACAACTATTGAAGGCTGTGCTCCTAGAGCCCATACTCCACAACAAGAGAAGCCATCACAATGAAAGGACCGCGCACCGCAACAAAAAGCAGCTCCTGCTCACAACAACTAGAGAAAGCCCACGTGTAGCAACAAGGACCCGACACAGCCAAAAATAAATATATAATTTTTTTTAAGTCATTTATCTCTGCTTACTCCCTTTTAAAAAAATGAATACCAAGCACTAAACAGTTTAAAATTTTTGCCCAAGATCATATAGCTAGTAAGGAATGAGACTGGAACTTAAATTCTTATGGATTCCAACCACTCACTTTTTTTTTATGAAATTATATTTTCACAGTAATAAGTTCCTTGTCATTGTGGTACAATAAGAAAGATAGTTGGTCTCTATCCTCAGTTCCTAGAACTTTTAGAGCTCCTAAAACCCTTGGAATTCCCTGAGTGATCAGATGATCAAAGTATCTTTTGTTCTAATAAGGTGACTCTTGGTGGATTCTCAGATAGCTTCAGGTTCAGCGCTGGCCACCAGAAAGAGCAAGCTTTGATTAGAAGTTTGAACTTTCAGCCCCAGCCCTTAGCCTCTGGGAGGTGAGAGAAACTAGAGATTGAGTTAATCACCAATAATCACAATCACGCCTATGTAATAAAACCTCCATTAAAGACACTCAAATGACAAGGTTTAACGTGCTTATGAATTGGCAAACACATCCACATTCCTGGAGGGTAGCACACCCTAACTGCAGGAGACAGATGTTCCTGTGCTCAGGACACTCTGGACCTCTTCCTATATACGTCTTAACCTGGCTGTTCATTTGTATCAACTATAATAAGCTATAACAGCTAAGTATAGCATTTTCCTGAGTTCTATGAATCATTCTAACAAATTATTGAACCTGTGGGTGGTACCTCCAGCTTTGTAGCCAAGTAGGACAGAAGTGTTGGTAACCTGAGGACCTGATATTTGCAACTGGTGTCTGAAGTAAGGACAGTTGTTTTGGGACTGGACTCTTAAACCTGTGGGATCTCATGGTAAATCTGTGTAGTTAGTGTCAGAATTAAATTGAATTGTATGACACCCTATTGATATTGAAGAACTGGAAAGTTGGTTGGTGTGAGGGGAAAAAAACCACAATGAACAAACAAACAAAAAACCTCTCTTCATCTGAAATTAAATGTCACACTTAACCTACTTATTTGCTCTTTATGCTCTGCAACTGTTTTAAATATCTTGAGATACACCCAACTGTGTCATTTCCATTTTTTCCTTTTTATTAAAAATACTGATGAAATGTTCTGAACATCTCACCTCCCAAACATATGAAACATATGTGTGAGTACATGAAACCCAAATGTGTAGCTTAGACAAAAAACAAAAACATACCTCAGTGGACAATTATTCAATCAATAACTTGTCTGGCATGCTACTGTAAGGATAATCAGTTATGATAACATAAGTAATATTCACAAATGCAAACTGTTGCTCTTTAAAATGTTTACTCTTTTATTTAACAAAGATTGAGGGACCAAAATATGCTGGATATATTTTCTAGGTCCTGAGTACCCAAAGGCAAATGCAACTTTGTCCTCCCAGAATTCAGAGTCCATTTGGAGATATAGAAGTAGAGAAGCATCTCTACATATTAGCCAGTACTTACGTTCATTTGATCTTAATTGGCCCACTTTGTCTATTAGATTCTGAACCTGGATACAAGCTATGAATAGGTGGCTTCTTGGCTAGCCACCAGCTTATTCTTGACTCTCTGATGGCAAAATGTGGTTCTCCATTCTTGTCTTCCTTTTTCCACTAGTATAGTGCTGTATTAGTAAAACTATCAAGACAAGGGAATTCCCTGGCAATCCAGTTGGTAGGACTTTGCACTTCCACTGCAGGGGACACGTGTTTGATCTCTGGTTGGGGAACTAAGATCCCACAAGCCATGTGGCATGGCCAAAAGGAAAAAAACAAGTCTATTAAGACAAAATAATGAGATAATAGCTCATATATGAAAAGAATATTAATGATGTTATTTGCATCATTTATAAATTTATATTCTGTACTTATAATTCTCTTGTTCTTCCTCATGTAGGGTAGCAAAATTTGTCACCCAAAAATGTCTCTTTGTCATGAGGATTATTTCAAGCTGAAAACAATCAAGGCCTTTAAGATTCAGGAAGAAACTTTGATCTTCCCCTTAACTGCCTGAAGAACTTAGATAAAGGGTTTGTTACAGGAATAGAGCTATCACCAGAGATACCTGCAAAAAATACAGGCTGGGTGTAGTGGGGGAAACTCTTGGAGATCAGAGTCCACTCTTCGACCTGGCCCAACAAAGATTTATTTACCAAACATTTGCTTTATGAATTGTCTTCCTCCCCTTTGAAGTCCGAAATCACTACCCTCAACATCCCCTTTTGTCTTTAGCTAAAGATGGTATTTAAGGTGAGGATTTTCAGCCTTTTGGGTGAGTTACTTAGTTTTCCTGGGTCTCTCCCATGTATAAATGTTATTAAAGTTTGTTTGATTTTCTCCTGTCAACCTGCCTTATGTCATTTTAATTGCGAGGCAAAAGAACTGAAAGGGAAAACAGGGGAAATTTCCCCTCCCCCACACTAAGTATATAAACGTTTGAATTTAGTTTTTTTTTGTTTTGTTTTATTTCACTATTATTGCCTTCCAGTAAATGGCACTGTTTTTATTCTCAAAAAACATACTTGAATTTCATAACTTTCAATTTTTATGACACAGACTTAAGGAAGTTATCTTGTTAGCTATTTTAATTAAAGCAGAATTTAAAAAACAATGTGCCCTTTCCCCCAAAAAAATTGGTACACATTTTTGTTTCTATTATTTACATCTAGAGATTTAGAATCATATAATAAATTTACCTCATTTATTCATAAAAGTTATTTCCATACATGCCATACATTACAATAGCTCAACATAATTACCGAAGGAAGCTATCAACCTTACTACAGAAACTTTTAGAAACCGAATTATAATCGAGGGAAACTGATTTATTGATTATCTTTTCTTACATTATTTGTGGCTCTACTAAGGATTTTCTACAAAATGTGGGTGTTGTGCTTTTGCATAATTTCTCAGAATTCAATTGTATTATAAGATGTTCCTTTTTTGCATGTTTATTCTTTTTATAGGCAAATGTTGAAACATAGAGTTCAAGAAAGATTTCTAATTTAAACACTCCACAGAGGTACTAAATATCACTGAATATGACATATTTATGTGAATTTCTGTGCTAGGATTTGAGCATAAAGTCAGTATATATTTCAGTTATTAGCATCTCTTTATGGGAGTAAAGTGGTGGACCATCCAGTAGAGAGAGACTGACTGAAATTCTGACACATTTTCTCCATCTTTAATGCCCAATCTCTCACAATCTACTGTTTTAAAGTGACAAAGTTTCCCTGAGGTAATGAAACCAAGTGGGGCCCCATGGGGGTCGTGGCACGGAGACCTTTTTGTCCCCCATTTCTTGTAGGCAAGACTCCAGCTTCCATGACTTTCCCTGAGTTTCAGAGGGCAGATACACACAGTTGAAAATCAAGGGAGGAACAGCCAGGAAACCACCTGAGGCAAGATTAAAGTGACCAGAGAAGCTCATCAAGATTAGGAGACTGACCACCTGAGACCCTGCACAGGCCTTAATCTTGTCATCAACCCCAACCTTCTGAAACTCTGCAGAAGAAAGAAGAATGCAGGACTGTTACTACCTTGATCCTTATCGCATACCTTGACCACAAGCCCTTACTATAGGACCTCTCCCTATTCCCCAGGGAGGGGGACACAGTTCTTGAGGTGCTAGCCTGGCTATGTTCCCCTCTTTGCCTGGCAAAGAATAGCCATCCTTTCTTTCTCCTCCAAAACTCTGTCTCTATCTCATTTTGGCTTCAGTGTACAGGGAGCCAAGATTTTGGCAACAGTAATGCCCCTTTCTAAATGTATATAGAGACAACTAGTAAATCCAACAGAGATATAAGAGGGAAAAATAAACATTATTTCACTTGGTGGATTTAGAGAGGGCAATCACACCAAATAATTACAATTTCACTGTGTTGTAATTTAAAATGAACAATGTGTGGAACTGAAGAACTTGAGTACATATGCCTGAAGATGTCAGATATTTTATAGAGGACATGACATTTTATCTTTGGAATTTTCAATCACTTTTTTTTTTTTTTTTTTTTTTTTTGCTGTACACGGGCCTCTCACTGTTGTGGCCTCTCCCGTTGCAGAGCACAGGCTCTGGACGCACAGGCTCAGCAGCCATGGCTCACGGGCACAGCCTCGCCACGTCATGTGGGATCTTCCCAGACCGGGGCACGAACCCATGTTCCCTGCATCGGCAGGCGGACTCTCAACCACTGCACCACCAGGGAAGCCCTCAATCACTTCTTATATGAAATTTTTTAAGTTATTGCATTTTACATTTACTAGAGAATGCCAGTAAAAGGAAATGAGAGATATCAGGATGGGGCAGGGGACCTGTCAGCAAAGAAGATCTGTGGGGCCTTTAGGGACTTTCCACCCCCTCACTTGTTCCCGTAAACCAATTCTTCTCCCTATCGTGCGCCACTCCTTCTCCCTATCGAAACCAATTCTTCTCCCTATCGTGCGCCACTCCTTCTCCCTATCGAAACCAATTCTTGGAGTTTTTCAGTTGACGGGGACTTTCCAGACAGCGGGTAATTTTCCAGTTGCCCGTAACAGGTATACGCCCTAACCGCCACAATGAACAGACAACTATAACGGCCAGAAGGTGGGACAAAAGTTCCTAAGCCAATGAATTCAAAAGTCACCACATTTACCCAATCATTGTGAGAATATACCCGCCCTATGAGTAAATAAACCTATAAAAAGTATGTGATTCCGCTTTTAGGGGTTCCCCATCGGCCTCCTGCGTGAGGTTCAGGGAACCCCGGTGCATCGGCTCCTAATAAACCTCTTGCGTGTTGCAGCAGCTCTCGACTCTTGGCGGTTCTTGGGCGAGTTGGAATCCCTCATAGAGCGTTTGGGTCTAACAGATCCACCAAATCTCTGCCAGTCCATTGGGAGCTCTGGATCACACATTGCCTGTGTTGACTGAAAAACATGCACAACCTAAAGGTTGAGAATTATGTTTCATTTGGCAGACAAAACTGAGGACTTAAGCCTGGGACACAGCATCTCAGATAGCTCTGAGAGATTGCTCCATAGAGTTAAGGGAAGAGCCAGGATATATAAGAGCTTTTGCAACAAAGACCAGGTAGTCATAACATCAAAAGATTACTGTTAGTTAAAGAAAACCAGATATCTCAAGTTAAGGAATTTAGCACTTTTTTATATGTGGGAAGATACAAAAGTCTGGGCTCACTGAAATCATTCCTTTTGATGCCAAAAGCTCAACCTATGTACACCAATGCCACATCAAATCTTGGACACAAAGTTTTGGGTAAAGTAGAAAAGAATAGCTTTATTGCTTTGCCAGGAAGGCTCCTGCCCTCAAAAACTGTGTGTCCCAACCCAACAGAGTTTGGTGAGGAGGTTTTTTTTGTTTTGTTTTGTTTTGTTTTACCATTTTATATATATATATATATATATATTTTTTTTTTTTCACATCTTTATATGGTGAGGAGTTTTATGGCAACAGTTCAAGGGTGGGGTGGCTGATAAGATTAGCATGTGTGCAGGGCCTCCACTCCTCTAATCTGGTCTCAGGTAATCTTGATGAGCTCCTCCAGTTCCTTTAATGTAGCCTCAGGTGGTCTTTCTCTGGTATGAGGAATGCTGACCTCTTAAAAGAGCTTAAATACATTGTTATGTGTATCCCTTAGGATGGAACAAGGACCCTGCTCCAAGGCTGCACTATTGTTTCCTGGCTGCCTCTCCCTTGCCTTTGCATCACTTCCCTTCCTGGATTAGCAACTGTTTGAAGTTGACATTTGGAACTCAGGGAAGCTCATGGAGGCTGGTGTCAAGAAACAGGGGACAGAAAGTCTTCTGTGTCCAGAAGCCCCACATGGTTCTGCTCAGTTTCAATTTGATATGTTTTCCTCAGCTATCTGGAGCCAGTATCCTGTTCTTCTCCAAACCTGAGTCCCCCATAGAGTGCACAATTGGGGTTGGCTGCAGTGGCTAAGGGCTTGGCAGTGGACAGCCCATTTGTCTCCATCCTGAATTCCCTCCGGGCTCATCATCCAGTATGGCTGTAGTGGCTTGATGGCTACAACATCCTTTGTTTACTGATATGGCAGGCAACATTTTTCATTCACATCTGGTAGAAGAGTCTTGCACTGGGAGAAAATGTCGAGACCCTTGTACCACAATTTTGCTCAGTCATTCATGCCTCCAAAACAGCATGCCCTAGGCTGTCACTTTTACTGAACACAAGTTTGTGTGTCCAAAGTACAGTGAGACCGAACAAACTGAAATCCCAGAGTTTGGAGCAGAGAAAATTCTATTGCAAGGCCAAGCAAGGATAATGGGTGGCTTTCACTCAAAAACCCCAAACTCTCTGATGGTTTTGGGGGAAAATTTGTATAGGCAAAATTTGGGGTGAGGGCAGCACGGTGTGTGGCTTTCTTCTGATTGATTGCTGGTGAGGTAACAAGGAAGTGTCCTAGGAATGTTGTCCTCAGCCTGAAGTTACCATCCTCCACCTGGGTGGGGACCTTAGTTCCTACAGAAGAGCTCAAAGATATTGTTATATATATATTTCTTGAGAAGGAATCGGGACCTTGCCCCAAGGCTGCAGTATTGTTTCTTGACTGCTCCTCCTTTGTTTTTGCATTCCCTCCCTTCCTTGATTAGCAACTGTTTGAACCTACCCTTTGGAACTCAGGGAAGATCAGGAGCCTGAATGAAGCCTATTTCCTACAAACAAGAAATGGGGGACAAAGGAAGGCTTTTGTGACAAAGAGGACCCCAAATCATCCTGCTCGATTTCACCAGTACCTCTCTTAGTCATTGGCCAGAGGCCATCACTAAAATGTGACCTTATCTTGAAATCTGAGGCCAACAGCTACCAGCTGGAGGCTGTCAGCTAAACTCCTCTCCCCAGTTCTGGGAAGTGTGTCCTTTCTTGAAGAGGACTCTGAGTATCCTGACTGCATATCTGCCACAGTACCGAAAGGAGTAGTTAAATTTGTATAATGCAAAATCCATCAATCATTGCAGTCCATTTGGTTAATATGTTAATAATTATTGTATAGTGAAAGGGAGCAGAATTTGCCACCCCAAAATATATCTCTTTGGCATTAGGATTATCTTGATCTGGTTATTTTTAAGAAAAAAACAGACAGGAGATAACCAGTAGAATTTATCCTTTTGTAAGAGACATTTACGTTTATATGGAAAATCTCCATTTGTGAGGGGTTCTTCCTATCTACACCAGGTAGAGGAGGGTGACTAAAACTCTAGAAACTCTTATCAATGGGGAGGGCAATGACCAAATGTGCATAACAACCATACCCTTGTTAACTGTGCTTCCTCTTCAACCATACCCTTATTAACTGTGATAACTTCCTATAACTGGTTCCTCCTGCCCCACCAGCATCTTTTGCTTTTGGCTGGAGGTGGTATTTAAAATGTGGTGGGTTAGGCCATTTAAGAGAGTTACTCAGTTTTCCTGGGTATCTTCCAATTATACAAGAGGCATATATAGTATTATAATTCTGTTTGTTTTTCTACTGTTAATCTATATTTTATTAGAGGGGGTGTCTCAGCCAAAAATCTATATGGGTTAAGGGAAAATTATTTTTCCTCCCCTACAATAGTATAACATAAAACATCATCTACTTGACTAGATTTTAACTATTTGGTCAGTGTTGGTTGTTATTGCTTTTTCATTACAAAACTGATTTTACTTTGGATTTGTAAAATCATTTATGAACTCAACTTGGACCCAGATAAAGAAGGTAATGGGTTTGGGACAGGCCACTCCAAAATAATGCCATATTGGCATATTGATTATTTTGAATTAAACTTAAGAAACAGAAAATGCAAGAGGAATACATTTGTTCCCATGAAGGCAGGAAATAAATCCGCCATATGAAATGTACTTGCCCTGTACTAACCAGGAGGTAGAGACATCCTCATAACCAGAGATAGAGAATTTAGGGCTGAGAAGGTTGTATAAACAAATCTTGTTATTTCTACACTAATTTACTAACCCAAGCCCAAACTTCTTTGTCTTGTCAATTGTTCACAAATATTTTGTTCTTTTGTCTAAATGATGTAAAATTGCCTGTGTTAGAGCAGGCAGATAGCTACATATGAGCAGAGAAAGGGGGGCATGGGTCAAATGACAGGAACCATACATTTTGTGAACACTGGGGGTCCTTGGGCAGACAAACAAAAACAGGAACCTCAGAATGACAGGAAACCACACATTTTAGGGTGATGAGGGTCCTGGATGCAGACAAAAGAAGGTGGGAAAAGGGAATCTCTGGCATCAGAATGTAACCATTTGATCATTATGCCCTCATTACAATAATATTAATCTTTCAGATAAGAAGTTCCATTCATGCACCAATGTCATGACACTTTTAATCAAGACTAAATAAGTCCAACAAGAAGATGTAACAATTATAAATATATATGCACCCAACATAGGAGCACCTCAATACAAAAGACAAATGTTAACAGCTATAAAAGAGGAAATCAACAGTAACACAATAATAGTGGGGAACTTTAATACCTCACTTACACCAATGGACAGATCATCCAGACAGAAAATTAATAAGGAAACACAGCTTTAAATGACACAATAGACCAGACACATTAATTGATATTTATAGGACATTCCATTCAAAAACAGCAAGACTACACTTTCTTGTCAAGTGTACATAGAATATTCCCCAGGAGAGATCACAACCGGGTTCACAAATCAAACCTTGATAAATTTAAGAAAATAGACATCATATCAAGGTATCTTTTCCAACCTCAATGTTATAAGATTAGGAATAAATTACAGGGGAAAAAAAATAAAACACATGGAGGCTAAACAATACATTACTAAATAACCAAGATATCACTGAATAAATCAAAGACGAAATCAAAAAATAATTAGAGACAAATAAAAATGAAAACATGATGATCCAAAACCTATGGGATGCAGTCAAAGCAGTTCTAAGAGGGAAGTTTATAGCAATACAATTCTTCCTCAAGAAACAAGAAAAATCTCAAATAAACAATCTAACGTAACACTTAAAAAAGTAGAGAAAGAAGAATAAACAAAACCCAAACTTAGTAGAAGGAAAGAAATCATAAAGATCAGAGCAGAAATAAATGAAATAGAAACAAAGAAAATGATAGCAAAGGCCAATAAACTAAAAGGTAGTTCTTTGAGAAGATAAAAAAGAAAATTGATAGACCTTTAGCCAGATTAAATAAATGAAATAGAAACAAAGAAAATGATAGCAAAGGCCAATAAACTAAAAGGTAGTTCTTTGAGAAGATAAAAAAAAAAATTGATAGACCTTTAGCCAGATTCATCAAGAAAAAGAGAGAGAGGACTCAAATCAATAAAATTAGAAATTAAAAAGGAGAAGTTACAGTGGTCACAGCAGAAATACAAAGCATCATAAGGATCATACACCATGATCAAGTGAGATTTATCCCAGGGATGCAAGGATTCTTCAATATACACAAATCAATCAATGTGATACACCATATTACCAAATGGAAGAATAAAAACCATATGATCATCTCAATAGACACAGAAAAAGCTTTCAACAAAATTCAACACCCATTTATGATAAAAACTCTCCAGAAAATGGACATAGAGGGAACCTACCTCAAAATAATAAAGGCCATATATGACAAACCCACAGCAAACACCATTCTCAATGGTGAAAATCTGAAAGCATTTCCTCTAAGATCAGGAACAAGACAAAGATGTCCACTCTGGCCCCTATTATTTGACATAGTTTTGGAAGTCCTAGCCACGGAAATCAGAGAAGGAAAATAAATAAAAGGAATACAAATTGGAAAAGAAGAAGTAAAACTGTCACTGTTTGCAGATGACATGATACAATACCTAGAAAATCCCTAAGGTGCCACCAGAAAACTATTAGAGTTAATTAATTAATTTGGTAAAGTTTCAGGATACAAAATTAATAAACATAAATCTCTTGCATTCCTATACACTAACAATGAGATATCAGAAAGAGAAGTTAAAGAAACAATATCATTCACCATCACAACAAACAAAATAAAATACCTAGGAATAAACCTACCTAAGGAGGTATAAGACCTATACTCAGACAACTATAAGACACTGATGAAAGAAATCAAAGATGACACAAACAGATGGAGAGATATACCATGTTCTTGGATTGGAAGAGTCAACATTGTGAAAATGACTATACTCCCCAAAGCAATCTGCAGATTCAGTGCAATCCCTATCAAATTACCAATGATATTTTTTACAGAACTGGAACAAAAAATCTTAAAATTTGTATGGAGACACAAAAGACCCCAAATAGCAAAAGCAATCTTGAGGGAAAGAAGTGGACCTAGAGGAATCAGACTCCCTGACTTCAGACTATACTACAAACATACAGCAATCAAGAAAATATTGTACTGGCACAAAAACAGAAATATAGGTCAATGGAACAGGATAGAAAGCTCAGAGATAAACTCACACACCTCTGGTCAACTAATTTTTGACAAAGGAGGCAAGGATATACAATGGAGAAAAGACAGTCTCTTTAATAAGTGGAGCTGGGAAAACCAGACAGCTACATGTAAAAGAATGAAATTAGAACACTTCCTAACACCATACACAAAAATAAACTCAAAATGGATTAAAGACCTAGATGTAAGAACAGACATTATAAAACTCTTAGAGGAAACACTCTTTGGCATAAACCACAGCAAGATCTCTTTTGACCCACCTCCTAGAGAAAAAGAAATAAAAACAAAAGTAAACAAATGGGACCTAATGAAACTTAAAAGATTTTGCACAGCAAAAGAAACTATAAACAAATGAAAAGACAACTCTCAGAATGGGAGAAAATATTTGCAAATGAAACAACTGACAAAGGATTAATCTCCAAAATTTACAAGCAGCCTATGCAGCTCAGTATCAAAAAAACAAACAGCCCAATCCAAAAATGGGCAGAAGACCTAAATAGACATTTCTCCAAAGAAGACATACAGATGGCCAAGAGACATGTGAAAAGCTGTTCAACATCACTAAGTATTAGAGAAATGCAAATCAAAACTACAGTGAGGTATCGCCTCACACCAGTGAGAATAGGCATCACCAGAAAATCTACAAACAACAAATGCTGGAGAGGGTGTGGAGAGAAGGGAACCCTCTTCCTCTGTTGGTGGGAATGTAAATTGATCCAGCCACTATGAAGAACAGTATGGAGGTTCCTTAAAAACTAAAAATAGAATTACCATATGACCCTGCAATCCCACTACTGAGCATATACCCGGAGAAAATCATAATTCAAGACACATGAACTCCAATGTTCATTGCAGCACTATTTACAATAGCCAGGTCATGGAAGCAACCTAAATGCCCATCAACAGATGAATGGATAAAGCAGTTGTGGTACATATATACAATGGACTATTACTCAGCCATAAAAAGGAATGAAATTGGGTCATTTGTATAGATGCGGATGGACCTAGAGACTGTCATACAGGATGAAGTAAGTCAGAAAGAGAAAAATAAATACAGTATATTAACACATATATGTGGAATCTAGAAAAATGGTACAGATGAACTAGTTTGCAAGGCAGAAATAGAGACACAGTTGTAGAGAATAAAGGTATGGACACAAGCCGGACCAAGTGGGGGAGGTTGGTGGTGAGGGGGTGAATTGGGAGATTGGGATTGACATCTATACACTAATATGTATAAAATAGATAACTAATAAAAACCGACTGTATTAAATAAATTAATTAAATAAAATTCAAAAAGAACAAAAAACAATAAATAAGGGCAATAATTCCTCCTCCTCTCGGGAAGGTGGAACTGGGATGAAAATCAGGAAACATGACCCATACCCCTCCCTCCTCATTGAATATTCTACCCATTCATTTTCATGCCTTATATAACCAGTTTGTGAAAGAAGTTCATGACAGCCACTCACCTGAGTTTGCCCACTCTCCCCTTGAGAGTGTATATAGCTTAATAAATCCTTGCTTTTCTTTCCTTCATTTCTCATCTCTGAATTATTTCTGTGACAAGACAAGAACCTACTCTCAGGTAACATCTGCTCTGGTCACTTCTTTGAGACTCATATTACTATGAGCTCCTCTAGGTCCAAATTAAATTTGTTTTTCTCCTATTAATCTGTTTCATGTCAATTTAATTATTCGACCAGACAAAGAATCTAGAAGAGGAAAAAGGAAACTTCCTCCCCTACACAGGTGACTTGGTTTCCACTGAAAAATAAAAACATTCTACTGTGGCCTTTACTATCATAGAGTTATAATATCATTATCAGTAAGCTGTACTTATTTTTAACTTAGTGAAATCCTATCATATCCTTCCCTTACCCTTGACTAAATAGAGTTAGATGGTACAAATAAGAGCCATATAATACATGTGGGACATTGGCGATATCTCAGCAACATTAATCCCGAGGTTTCTGCCAAGAGAAAAACCTGAGGACACATAAGTAGCCATGAGGGAAACAGATTTATGAGACAGTTGAACTAGAATTCCTTGCAGTTAAATCCAGATTAAAGTTACAATCATCTCCTTGAGAAAAGGGAGTAGCAATTTTTCCAAAATGCTCTTGCACCTTCTTCCAGAATTTTCCATTGACCAAGAACTATTTCAGCGTCAGACTGGATAAGTCCTAGCTGTGATATGTTAGAAAAGCATAAGGCATGGAGTCATAAGATCTGCATTCAAACTCATCTTTGTGGCTAAATAGCTATATGACTGCGAATAAATCAGGTAAAATGTTTGAGCCTCAATTTTCTCGTAGATAAAATGTTAACAATATCTCACAGGGCAATTGTGTTAGTCAAAAGACCTAATATATGTGAAAGTGTCTTGGAAATACTGATTCTTGCTTAAAAATATAAGATATTAATGAGAATGCCTTGCTGAGAGGGATACTAAAGCCTTTGCTGCAGTATCGTTAGGGGAAAAATGATTAGAGATTTGCCCTCTACTCTTCTCTATGAAATAGAGTAGTAGAAATATTCTACTATCCAAGCTTGTTCCCTCCAGTAGAATTGTTCTCTCTGAAATTTACATTCTTTGAGAGTGCACAAATCCCTCTTCCTCTGTAAAACTTCTCTGATCATCTAAAACTCTGTCTCCTTATTAATTTCCTAAATCTTTATGTTAATTCATTACCTTATATTATTAGTTTATTTTTATCAACTGTAATTGAATGACACAAGGGGGAAATACAATAGTGCTTTACTTGGAATCAGGAGAGAAGGGTTTTTGTCCCCGTTCATTTTTTTTTTTTTATGTTTTATTCTTTGTTATAAAAACAGAATAACTTCTAAGATACCTTTCTGCCAGTTAAAAAAAAATGTGTATGTATTATTCTACTGCTTAGTGTTTCCTCCTGGAGAAAAATTCTGTGTGTGTGTGTGTGTGTGTTTCCCTTGAAATGCTCTTGGGGTCATATTTTCAGACTCACACTCTGTTTTTTAACCCCTGCAATCAAGCTAAAAAGTAAAAATAAATCTCTTTATTAGCAAAGCGTTCCTGCTTGAAGGTAAATTCTGTGACTCCCCCTTAAAGACTCAAACCGTTTCCCCATGCCTTATATGAGTCAGCTATTTAACTTTATTATATAGCTAATATTTTATTAAGTTCCACTCAAAATTATTGAAGCATATTGATTATAAAAATTTTAGGGCACTTCATTTTCTCTGACTCACAGAATGTGAACATAATAATCAAAATTGTAAGTTAAAATGAATAGATTATGTAATTCTTATAATGGGTTCCAAGCTACTATAATTTAAATTTTTAAAATCTAAGTTAAAGTAATTAAATATGGGTTGCAACTTTAACCTGCCTTAGGATTCATCAGGCAACTTAACACACATGCACTCCATCTCAGCAACGTTCACTAGAATGTCTCACTCCTTTAATATTTTCTGGACTTCATGGCCCAATCCCAAATTTTAGGGAAATCCCACTATATACATTCTCTGTCTTGTTTCACCCTTACTACAGTTAGAGATTCTGGTTTTGTTATAGCCATTGGAAATTTAAAGTCTCCCCTTAGAGTTGTTCTCTAATTTCTATATGTATAGAAACAAGAGTAAGCATAACACCTATCAACGTTTCCAACCACTTTGCTCTAACTTCATTCTTATGGTTTTGCTAGTGAGGCATTTGACAATTAATATCTAACTCCAATAGGAAAACCTACATTCTCTGTGCTTCTTATCCTTTTGTCTATGAAATGCTGTGTAGGCATTGTCTCCAATATATGTGTAGATATTAATAAGGTTTGTTTATGTTTATGAACATCATCTTCATTTTATCTTCTGTAATCATTAATTATATACTAATTTCTTCCCATAGTTATGATCTCAAGCCTAAAAGTCAGCCAACTATTTATTTGCATTAGATGGGTACCTAAATTCATATTTGATTAAATTAGATCATTCTGCTTTATCATACTTAACATTTACCTATCCATTAGGCATTTTTCATTCCTTCTTTCCTTTTTCCTTTTTTTAATTTTTTTCTTTAAATTTCCATCTATACAAATTTATTAATTCATTTGAGAAGCAAAGAGGCATATAATCTCTTGGCATTCAATCTAAACTTAGAGTATTTTGACCTTGAATTCTGCCAAGACTTTCCCAAGTGCCTTGGGTCCAGGTGTGGTTGCTAAGATACATGTTATTAATCTTCCAGTAAAAAATATAGGGGTCAGGGTGTAAAGAAGTATGTTTACTACGGAGTCTTGGTAATTAACTTTGCTTGGAATTTAGAACACTTCATGTGATTAGAAAATATTTTAACTTTTTCAATTGTTTTCCTTTTTGTTTTATATACGATAAAAATAATCCTCAATTCAAGGAGGGAAACGTGCACATTTTTATAAATTGGAGTACACTATTTTTAAAATTATTTTATTCCACAGCTATTTATGTAATATAGCATATTCTTTCTAAAATTTGATATGACTTTTAATAAAAATTGAATTACCACAGAGAATACATTTTTAAAACACAAAAGATGAGTAAAAATAAGAACAAAGAAATGTTAGGCTAATATAAGCAATGTAATTGGCCATTAACTTTGACTCCCAGCTTCCTGAATCCTGAAACATAAAGGTAAACTTGTTAAATTATATCATTCCAGTGGTTTCATAAAATAAATCTTACTGTTTATCAAGAAATGCATACATTTTCATGAAAATTAATCTCTTAATTTTTGTTTGAGAGGTAAAATATTGAATGTCATAATGGACAATATATCCAATAATTTTGTGGTTAGTATAAGCAGTGGCCCACATTGAATTCTACCTGTCCACACAGGAGACACTCCTTAAATATTTGCTGAACTGATTTTAATTCCCAATCTCAATGCCTGCTCCTGGCTCAGCACAGTACATTTGTACTCTCACCAACTCTTCTTGGTGTGTTTACAACTGTTTATTAATAGTCTCTAGTCTTACAGCATACTCCAGCCTACTATTAAAATGGAGAGAGCACACTTTTGAGTCCAATGAGACCTGGTTTTGAGTCCTAGAACCACCATTTATTAGTTCTCTACCTTGGGCAAGTTAGTTATCTTCTTTATTCTTTATTAATCTATCAACAGGCCTAGTAATAGTCCCTATCTCATAGAACATGAACATTAAATTTAATTATATAATGTATATGAAATATATAGCACTGTGCCCAACTCACAATAAACACTAGATAAATGTTAAATCTCAGTATTTTAGTTTTTCTAAAATTCAAATCTGAACACATTGTTCCATTATTTAAATGCGAATAATTTTCAACTGCCCACGGAATGAAATATCAACTTCTAAGAATGACATGCAGAGTTCTCCATGGGCAAGTTACTGCTTACTGCTCAGAGTACCTGCTCCCTGCATTCTCTTCATATTAATCATGCAAACATTGTCATTCATAATCCCTAATCCCATGCCATTTGGATGTGGCAGACTCAGACTTAAATATCTGCAGATCTCATTCATCTCTTCCAATCTTTCAACCTGAAGGTGGACAATTCAGTTTTCATAAAACACAAGTATGATCACCAGGAGATAGTGTTCCCTAAACATCCAGGCTTAAGAGACTTGTCTTCTTCTCTATCACTCTCTACTTTATGTATTTATGTAATCATAATTTTCATACTTAATTAGATTTCTTTATACTATGATCTCAGTTATATCATGTGCCTGCATCAGTATAATTTTTTTAATTTTTCTAATATATGAACTTTTTTATTTCTGAAAAATATTCATGTACAACTCTCTATATATACACATTTGCACTATATAAAATATGCACAAAATAGACATTAAAAAGGATGAGATAAACATATAAAGAGAAGTGTGAATATTTTCTCAATGTCAAACCCTGTTCTGGAAATCATTGATTTATTTAACTATAAAGTCCTAGAGAACAGAGACTTTGTTTTTAACCTCAGTGCTCTGCACAGTGTTCAGCTTTGTTGTAAATATTGTTTGTAGAGTGACTGAATTAATGAATAATATTTATTTATATTAATCATGATAAAGAACAAAGTATTCCAGTGGGGATACCTAAAATGACCACTGGTTATTACTTTATGGCTCTCTAAGTTGTTCAAAGCTTAAAGCTCAGAGTATGTAGATAGGTGGATAATTAATAATAAAATGAATAATATGTGATATTTATTGAGGAACTCTTATAGAATGGTCTCATGGAATAGATAGGCAGCATATTTTTAATTCATCTCTTTTGATTAACAACATTTTTTTTTCCACAGTGTAAATTTTTTTATAAAAACTGAAGAAAAGGAATTTAAGTTAAAAAATCCTGGAATGCAGATATTCTTATAAGATATTCTTATTTCTTAATTGATAAGATATTCTTAATTGAAGGGTGATCCAAATACTATACACACTGAGAATTCCCTGAGAGTCCAGTGGTTAGGGCTTCACACTCTCATTGCCAAGGGCCCAGGTTCTATCCCTGGTCAGGGAACTAAGATCCCACAAGAAGCTCTGCATGGGCAAAAACAGACAAACAAACAGACAAAAACAAAAAATCCCCAAAATACTGTATGTGCAGATTTACAGATAATGACATTAGTACTACTACTACTACTAAAACTTTATCACCAAATGTTTACTGATTACTTCCTCTATACCAAGCACTGTTCTGAATCATTTTACATCCATTAATTACTGTAATCCTGACCCAAATTTATGGGTTAATATTACCGCCTTTTTACAGATAAAAAATCAAAACATAAAACGTCTTAATATATTGTTCAAGATTATAGAGGTAGAAAGTGATGTAGCTAAGATTTGAATCCAGATATTCTTGGCTATGGCACCTATCCTTTTAATGATTATTTCATACTGCCTTGAACATGTCTTATTCAAATATTTCTATATTCATTCCTCTGTCAATGGACATTTAAGGGAGGAATGGATAAAGAGGATGTGGAACATATATACAATAGAATATTACTCAGCCATAAAAAAGAATCAAATAATGCCATTTGCAGGAACATGGTTCAGACTAGAGATTGTCACACTGAGTGAAATAAGTCAGACAGAGAAAGACATATAACATATAATATCACTTGTATGTGAAATCTAAATAAGTGGTGCAAATGAACATATTTACAAAACAGAAACAGAGTTGCAGATGTAGAAAACAAACATGGTTACTGGGGTGGGAGGGAGGGATAAACTGGGAGACTGGAACTGACAAATACACACTACTATATATAAAATAGATAACTAATAAGGACCTACTGTATAGCACAGGGAACTATTCTGAATACTCTGTAATGACCTATATGGGAAAAGAATCTATAAAATACTAGATATATGTATATGTATAACTGATACACTTTGCTGTACATCAGAAACTAACACAACATTGTAAATCAATTATACTCTAATAAGAATAAAAAAATACTTCTAGAATTAATTAATGGTATGGAAAAGCAAGATAAGGGCAATCTGTTGTCAATTATAGAGATCTGAATTTTAAGTGACAGTATATTTGCTGAGTTCCATAATATTGTAGAGCCTTTTATAATCAAAACATACAATTAGTTTCTTGTGTTTTAAAGATTTAGATGAGAATATAAAGTGGGTAAAAACACGTATGCATGTTCAAAGCACCTTTCATTTTTTAGAGTTGATAGCTGATAGAATAGTTGAAATTACTGCTAAAGTCTCTATGTAATGACTTTATCAAATGAGATATCCCTTTGTTGTGATAATTATTATTATGGGACCTTGAAACTTAATTAATTGGTGTTTTTTTTTTTGCTATTTTATTGGCAGTCAGATAAAGTTCTCTATTACTGTGAATGGTAACACACTATGACATTACATTACAACTGAAAAGTAATTATCTTTATTGGACAGTATATCAAGTGAAAGGTGAATGGTATGTAAACTTCTTTATTGGAATGTAATATGTCCCTTTTTATTGCACTATGTGTATACAGCACCTTTAGCTGAGCTTTGCACTTTAGATAGAATATAAATTAATAAATAATTTGCTATTAAAAGTATAAGAAATATAATTGTAAAGATGTTAGATTCCTACCTAAGTTGAAATATATGTTGAATTTTTCTGTTAAATAGTTATGAAACATTTCATACCCTTAAAAATGCAGCAAACTTTACCAATAAGTAGTTTACTCATCTATTGACTCTTACAATTTACAAGACTTGAGCTCAAAACTCATATTGGCTTGACCTTTCAGGAGACTATGGATCCGTTGGCCTGGTAAGCTATGATGCCTCTCATCCAGGTAAAATATAAGTCAGGCTTCTCAATTTTAATAAGTGGCATACTGAACTAAGTGAAAACAGATGCAAAGAAGCAGATGAGGCTGAAGGTAGAGTATAAGCTTTCCTTTTATAAATAACAAAATATAGTTCGGCTGGCATGCTATTTTATAATATGTACCTCAGAACTGCTTTAAGAAAGTTATTCAAGAAATTATAACCTCTTCAGGAACTTCCCTGGTGGTCCAGTGGTAAAGAATCTGCCTTCCAATGCAGGGGACGTGGGTTCAATCCCTGGTAAGGGAACTAAGATCCCACATGCTGAGGGGTAACTAATCCCAGGCCACAACTACTGAGTCTGCACACCTCAACCAGAGAGAGAAAACCCACATGCCACAAATAGAGAGAAGCCTGTGCGCCACAACGAATAGCCTGCATGCTGCAACTAAGACCTGACACAGCCAAGAATAAAATAAATAAATAAATAATAAAAAAGAAAGCACAACCTCTTCCAACCTCCAATGGATACAAAAACAGTATTCTAGACCTCCACTGTCTAATAAATATCTCCAGGCACACATGTCTTATGAGCACTGAAAGTGTGGCTCGTCAAACTGAGATGTGCTCTAAGTATTAAATATGTGTTGGATTTCAAAGATTTAATAAAGAAAACAAAGATAAGATATTTTTTCATAATTTTATATTGATTACATGTAGAAATGATAATAGTTTGAATATATTAGGTTGAATAAACTATATTAACAAATTTAATGTCACCTAATCTTTTTATTTTTAATGCGGCTATTAGGAAATTTAAAATTACACATGTGGTTTCTATCCTATTCTATTTTATTCTATTCTATTCTATTCTATTCTATTCTATTCTATTCTATTCTATTGAAAAGCTCTGCTCTAGACCTTAGAAGAGTAGCACATGGAGCCTCTGGGTCTGTAAACAAAATTCTCAGCACTTTGACTAATCTACTGCCTAGGGATCATAGCCTGTTTCACAGTTTGTCAATACAAGACCAAGTCAGAGAAGGTATCATGAGAAACAATGAGACAGATAACATGCCCCTCTTGGGAAGGGATGTTTAACAGAGTAAGGAGAAAAGCAACAAGTAAGCTGCAGGCTCCCCTTGCTTCTTCATGTAAAACCTCCTTGTCTATTTACCGTATGAGAGAGAAGTGTATAAAACATGACATCATACTGGGCTAACACAACCTTACTCCTATTTTCAGTTAGGTGCTCCCCAAATAGCAAATGTGAAAATTGGTACATCTACCTAGGACCAGAGAATGGTGTCACACTCAAGGCACTGGTATGCATTACAATAGATTATTTAGTTTTGAATAACATGGAATTTCTTCTATTATTAAATTCCGGGGGAAAAATTAAAATGAAAAATAAAATTCTGTTATTTTTCATAAATTTGAATTGTAATAACTAAATTCAAAATTTTTATACTCCCAGTTTTTGTTCTGAATTGTCCTATTCGGGTGGCCCTTAGACAGTTCAGACAGCTGATTAGATTTTAAATTTCTTCTGGAGCAAATGCCAACTGACCAATATTAAATTGGATGATTTTCCTTCCCTGTACTAAGATTATGCTTCTCTGCTCTCAGTCATATGATTTGCATATATGTTCTGTAGGCAGATTATATAGCCCAGCTTCATTGACTTAGGGTTTTGCAATAACATGTGATGTGGTCAATTGAATATAAGGAAATAATGATGCTTTCCATTAACAAGTGGAAGTTTAAGGGTGATTATATGGTTAAGTTAAGCTGTTTTCCATTCTTGATCGCTGGCATGAGAATGGCATGTTCCAGTTAGGAACCATCAGCTTGGCCTCAGAATGAAAATAAACATCTTGTTTTGAATGGGGCAGAGGCAAGTAGAGTCAAAGCTTATGTAACAGGAGAGAGGAACATTTATTGCTTTCAACTATTGATTACTTACATTATTTGTTACCACAGCAATTTTGTCTGAAGCAACAATTGTAAGCTGGTGTGTTGTTTATGTTATATAATTATGGATTTAATGATAATCAGGCAAAATTTGATTCTAAAACTCAGGGCACAGTACAATGCAAACCCATATACTCTTACCAAACTCAGACTATATTAGAGGCTTGGTGACATGTGAGGAGGAGGAGGTTAAAGAAAAAAAAGGTAAATTGTCAGGAAACTCAAAAACATCTTTGTCTCATCCTCTCAGTTTGCCAATCACCTTGTATCAATTGTTCAGAGTTCTTCCATAGGAGGACTGGATATGTGAAATGAAGAGAAGAATCTGTAATATTTCCCTTCTGGTACACTTTTCCTCCTGGATACTGGTACAGTATTGTTCCCTCTGAGGAAATATGTTGTAGGATAATAAGTATCACTCTATCAATCACCAAAAAGGTTAATTTGACTACATCATGAAAATCAAAGTCAAAATATATGCAACTCTTAATTAGATGGTTAGTGTTCATTGAAATATAACATGTCATCCCTGTTATATTTGATTGCCAAGTTTTCCATCATGTTTTCTATATTTTTTATGAACAAATTTGTGTCATGACATTAAAAGAAATCACAAAGTTATAAATAACATTAGTGTTATATGATATCTATATAGCACTTGATAATTACCAGATTACTTTCAAATACATGATTATGTTTCACACTATATCTGAAAAGTTACAGATGCCAATTATTATCATATAAATTTTAAGTGTGAGGAAAGGATATTCAGGGAGACTGGAGAATTCAGTCAGGATTATGTAACTAGAAAGTTTCTGAGTTATACCTGGATTCCATGGCTTCTGTCTTTTATTTGGTGCTTTCTATACTATGCTCTTTATAACAAAGGCTTTGTTGATGTCCCACAAAAATCTTCCCTGCTCCCCAGCCACTTACATAAACATGTAAAATCTGAGTTAAGTGCATGCTGCTCTAGACTTCTCTTTATCATAACAATCATAGTACTTTTGGGGTTTTCCCCACTAGTTTGACAAATAAGCCCTAAATTCCATGACAATAGGAACTATAACTTATTATTATTTTTTTTAAATTTACTCCAGCCCCACTTATTTTATTAAGTCCCATACATGCTGCCTTTTAAGTGAGCCACTAGAAAATTAACATTTTAATAATCTGAGAGCATCTCTCTTCTGTAAAAGTAAGGATAGGTTTAATAATAATAATACATTATATTGATTGAATCAAATAAATAATTATTAACTTATCTCAGGCAAATAGATCCCTCTCAAGAAGAATATGACTGACTTTGCACACCTTATAGCCTCAACTTTAAGTATAGCAACCTGTTTATCATGCTGGCACTCTTACTACCCCCTTTCTAAGATAAACCCAGATGATGCGACTTAGTCATACTAAGGGAAAATAAATGATACAGATACATGCTCTAAAACAGTGATTCTTAATCTTTGCTACATATTAGAATCACCTGGGGGAATTCTTACAACAGCAATTCCATAGGCATTCTATTTTAATTAGACTGGAGTGAGGTCTGCACATCAGTATTCAAAAACAAAAATTTCTGAAATCTAATGCATAATCAGGATTTAGAATCAGCTTCTTAAATTATGTCATACCAGTCCCTAAAAATTATAGGGACAGCGTAAATGGACAAAGTAGGTATTTAAATTGTTAATCCATAGAGGATTGTAAGTAAAGAAAAAATATGGGAGACTGCTGTAAGTTAATGTTCACTCAAGAAAGCAGGCTTACTTAACCACAAAACCAAGCAGGCTTGCCTAGCAACAAAACCAAGTGACAGAAGCGTAAGACATGTCCCAAAACAAAAAATCAATAGTGGCACGAGACCCACATCCTGTTAGCGTAAATGGACAAAGTAGGTATTTAAATTGTTAATCCATAGAGGATTGTAAGTAAAGAAAAAATATGGGAGACTGCTGTAAGTTAATGTTCACTCAAGAAAGCAGGCTTACTTAACCACAAAACCAAGCAGGCTTGCCTAGCAACAAAACCAAGTGACAGAAGCGTAAGACATGTCCCAAAACAAAAAAAACAATAGTGGCACGAGACCCACATCCTGCCCAGTGAGCTCAGTAAGTTAATGATCCCTAGGACATGCTCTCAGCACACATGAAAAACAATAGTTTATGAAAAGGTGCTCATTGTAAAGAGACCTGAAATAATTTTTACAGTCCTGGCTTGATCATGTAGGGACAAGAAAACTCCCCTCCCCAACCTGGAGGAGGAGCTGAGGATGGAAGCATGATGACTACTCAAACAAGACAAAGAAGATATTTTTCCACTCCCTACTTTTCCTTTGATTATAAAACTGTAGACCACTAAGTTCTCAGGGCAGCATCCTCTCACCCACCCGCTTGTAAGCCTCACAAGCATTCTATTCTAATAAATCACTTCTTATCTATCACTTTGCCTCTTGCTGAATTTTTTTTGTGCTGAGAAATAAAGGACTGGCTCCTAAGACCCCCCGAAGTGACACCTATCAGTTTCAATAAGTCTTACATTTACAGATTTCAGGAAATTCACTGGATGGCAGCATGCAGAACTCTGGTTGCAGTGCTCCCTTTCATTCAAGAATTGCCTAGGACAGTAGACTAAATAAAGAGGGATGTATTACATTACTGTCAGCTGGAGAGGGGAATCAGGCTCTTGTTAAATTTGATTGTTACTTAAAAATTAGTAATACAACCATTTACCTATCACAAAATCTTCCTGTATTAGTTACTTCTATACAGGTAATTAGAATTCTACTTTGTTACACAGCCTGGCTTGACCAGGATACCACACACTTTCAACTGTAACATGGACTGTTGGTTGGGTGATCATGAGGAAGTTGTTGGATGCTGCAGTCACACTCATCTTACCCTGACTCAGAGTATTTTAAGCCAAAGAGCTCAAAAGACTCCAAATGAGAGTAGTTATGACATTTAGGCAAGGTGTGGTTATATCCCAATTAATCACAGTCACACAAACAGAACAAGCATAAAAATAAACAAGAAAAGTCATTTCCTTTGACAGCAAAATCTTTGCTCTGTAACTTCATCAGGTTGTAGCTTCCTTTATATCTCTTTCAAGCAAGTGAACTTCCTATACTGGCAAATAAAAAAAAAAGCCAATTTTCTTTGTACAGATTTTAATAATTTAAACAGATAATTATAAAAATATCTGACCCATCTTAGTTTTACATATACCACCTTTTGCAAATATATCATCAGACTAGGAACAAGAGGAATTTGTTAACTTCAGTAATTAAAGACAAGGGAAACAATATCCAGAACCAGTGTTCCCATTTGAAAGACACAAATGGTAATGAAACTGAGCAAGACCCTGTGGAGCCCTCCTGGGTACAATTCTTTCCATGTTCCCTCTTTCTTGTTAATAGGAAATAGGCTTTAGTCAGCCTCCTTGACATTCCCTGAGTTCCAAAGGGCAGATTCAAACAGTTGCTAATCAGGGGAGGAAAGGAATCAGAAACAAAGGAGAAGCAGTCAAGAAACAATAGTGTACGATGAGGTAGCATCGTGGTTCCTCCTCAGGTAATATGTATAAAAATATCTTTGAGCTCTTCTGCAGGAACTAAGGCTGTCACCCAGGTGGAGGATGGTAACTTCAGCCTGAGCACAAGATTCCTGGAACTCTCCCTTCCCTGTTACCTCACCAGCAAACAATCAGCAGAAAGTCTGCATACTGTGGAAGATAATGAACACTCTGATCCCCTCTTTGAATGATTCTTCCTTTAAAAACTTTCATGGTAGAGCAGAATCTTCAAAGTTGGTTCTTGGATACAAGTCTGCCTTCTCCCCATGTTGCCAACCTCCTGAATAAAACAACTTTTCTTTTCCAACCAGCACTTGTCTGTCAAATATTGACTATTGAGCAGCAAACAGCCAAATCTGAGTTCTGTAACAGTAAGAATGGGAAAAAATGTAATTTACAGAAAAGTCAAACATATAATAAGATTCAGAATGCCCAACTATAACAATATCAAATAAGAAAGTTTTTTTCAGTAAAATATAAAATGGTTGCAGATAAGTAACACATTGATTGCTGCAAAAAACAAAACATTAAAAAACAAATCAAGAAAGCTTTCTCACATTCAAAAGAAAAGGAAGAGATAAGAGACTAGAAGACAGCCAGAAGATGCAGAATTAGAGATGAGAGCAGACTAAAAGTGACACAATAAAGAAAAATAATCAGTGACACAAACTTCGCTATACCTGTGGAGACAAAAGAAAGATATTCTAAGATATCCTAATGATCTACATTTTTCTTTGTCATCCTTACAGAATGTGGAGCCTGTTCAGCCTTGAGAGCTAATATAGTTCTGTCAGGTATTGTTCTTCTCTTTTCTGTTCTAATATATTTTTCTCAGATTTACATAATTTTGCCTGAGAAAGGTAGGAAGAGAAAAGTTTCAATGAATAACAGGTACTGATACAGAGCAAGGCATTATGGGGCTCCTGGGCACAAAATCTTTCTGTGTCCCCTATTTCTTTGATTACAGGAAATAGCCTTTATTCACCCTCCATGACCTTCCCCGAGTTCCAAGTGGCAAATTCAAGCAATTGTTAATTAGGGAAAGGAGGGAATGCGAGACAAGGGAGAAACAGTCAAGAGTAAAAAGAGTGCAGCCTTGGAGCAAGGTCCTGGTTCCCCATCAATGTACACAACAATATCTATGAGCTGTTTTGCAGATACTGAAACCTCCTCCACGTGGGAGAAGTTAATGATTAATGGTGGTATGCTGCCCACAAGCATGTAGACCCCAGACCAGTTGGAATCAGAAGGTTGATGATGCTGACTCCTACTTACCTCACCACCAACCAATCACAAGAATGTCCATGAGCTGATCATGCCATCTTTGAAACATTACTATAAAATTTCTCACTACCCTCTCCAAGTTGGGACACACGATTTTGAGGGCATTAGCTGGCTGTGGCCACCTTTGCCTGGCAAAGCAATAAAACTATTCTACTTCACCCAAAACTCTGTCTCCAAGATTTAATTCAGTGTCAGGGTAGAGAGGCCAGATTTGGCTTCAGTACTATGGATTAAAAGAGACTAGGTAAAGATAGATATATGCAGGTGAAACTTTTTTACTTTAAAGCAAAAACAAAAATTCTAAATCTTACATGCAGAAACAAACAAAAAGTCTTAAAGAAAAGAGAAAAAAAAGTGTTGGCATCAGGTTCTCCATCTTCATAACTCTGAAAGCTAGACTATACAGGAACAATTTCTGGAGTATTGAGAGGGAAAGCCTATGAATGGAAAAAATCTTTATGCAAGATATATTTTGTAAAAGTGATGGTGATGGTAGAATATTTTTGGAATATTTCTAAATTTTCCCCATAAAAAGGCAGAATACCCAGATATACAGACTGTATCTTAAAAAAAAATTGACAAGTTTTGCTAGTGAACTAAACTTGGGTGCCCTCACTCATGCTCAGTAAAGCCAATCTACTGATATTAGGTTGTGGTGAAGGGAAGTGCAACATTTATTGCAGGATGCCAAGCAAGGAGTCCAGAACAGTATTAATGCTCAAAAGCCTGAACTCCCTGATGGATTTCAGGGAGGCATTTTTAAAAGCAAGGTGAGGGAGGGGAGTTACAGGGTATGTGATCAGCTCCTGTACAATTCTCTGATGGGTTGATGGTGAGGTAACAGGATGCTGTCACATTGGTTAACATTATCAATATTTAGGCTCCAGTAAGTCTGGGGGCTATGTGCTCATGGTCATTAAGTAGTTAACTTCTTCCATTTGGTGGAGGTTTTAGCATCTGTAAAACAACTCAAGAACGTGCATCAGATACTGTTATCTAGGTACTTCAGAGAGACATCAAAAGAGAGGACATTGGCAGAGGGTTCTGTCCTGGGAAGGTCCCCTAAGCCCTGCTCTGTTATAGTTTCCCCCCTCAACCCCAAAGTGTGAGTGAGTGGGAACAAAGCACTAACATCCACAAGCCCTTTATATTCTCAGGGAATCAATGGGACATCTGAGGGATCACAGAAGGTGAGAACCCTCAAATAGCCAACAGACTTCTTGGGAAACACAGTAGGACAATTTGAGAAGAGCATTTAACACTGGGTTGTGTCTTACATACTTTAACATATGGGTTTATGCAAGTGGTCCAGAGTGAAATATATAAGATCTGAGTAACCAGAACACTATGAGCTCTCAAAACTAACCAGAAGGTTCTCTCTTCCACTGGAGAGAAATTGTTGGGAGTTGGATAAATTAAGGAGAATAGAGAAAATAGTAAAAAAGAAATGGAAAAAAATGCAGAAAATACAGAATACACAGAAAAGAGAAGGGGCACAGAGCCAGGAGATCAAAGAAACTGTAAGGTAATATTTCTAAACTCATCACAGAAACAAGAGAAGGACTAGTAGAGCAGAAGAACTAGAAAATCTCTTCTTACCTCTCAAAGTCTTAGAAAGCTAACTTAATATATACATAAACAACATTGTTATTGTACCAAAAGAAAGGATACGGGGTGGAATATTTTCCCTATAGGCAATTAGATCATGCAACAAATATATGCATATAAAATAAAAAGGTCTAACTTAATATTTCAAAACAAATGAAAATTGATCCAAAACATGAAATAATAATGTAAATCAGAATTAGAAAAACTCATTAAGTGATAGAATTCTAGAAAGACAAGAAATAAAAGAAAATTTCATTTCCAAAATAAACAATAAACTAAAAGAAAAACAAGAGTGAATGCCTTAAGATAGAAAGACTATTTAAACATCAAGAAAAAAATAAAATAAAATATTGAAATGAAGTGACAGATAAAGAACATAATTAAAGTGAATTGAGCATATATATGTGTCACCAAGAAGAAAGTGAAATCAATGAAACAAGACAAATACTATAACATGAATTCAGAAAAATGTTACTAAAATTTTAAAAAGAAAAAAAACCCCTCAAAATTACATATTGAAAGGACAGTATCTCTTAGGGAAAATTATTCCAGAATGCTTCTTTTGAAATGAAGCCCTGAAAGAAAAATAAACAACAAAAAAATTGGACAAAATATCAAAATAATTAAGTCATTTAAAGGACAAAGGAAATAAGATGGTGATCAGATTTTTATTGATAATAACACAATGCCAGAGATAATGAATATTTTTGATATTCAGGGAGAGAAAATGTGAGTCAAATGTCATATATTTATCTAAATGCATAGATAAGTTTCACACACAAACTGTCATAAATTTGCAAAATTGCTTTAGAAAGTACTCCTGAAATAACAGAGTAAGGACCTTCTAAAATCCATAAAAGCAAAAGGAACAAAAGCAGAAATTGTAAAAATCAATTTTTTCAGAAATCTGGAAATTAACCATAGGTTTACAGCAATGTAAAGAGTGTTTATTCAAGAAAACTGGCTGAATCTCATTAAGAACAGCAAGCTTTATGAAATCTTAATTGGCTCTATACCCATCATCTTCCCCCAAGCTCTGCAAGTAGCTTTGAAAAACAAAAACTACACAATAAGTTATGATAGCTGTGAAAATCAGAAGGCCAGCAGCTGCTGGAGAAGACAACACAGGATAGACTCAGCTTGCTCTATGTAAACAGCTCTATCCTCAGGGCATTTGGGCAAAACCATTATAAGAATTATTTACAATCACAGCTGCCTGAGACAGCAATATCATTTGTGGCTAATAAGAGGCTGATCAAAATATTTAAAGGGAAAAACTAGGAAATAAGTTCCTTTAGGAAGTTCCAAAAAGCTCTAGAATATTCTCGGTGATCAAGAAGACCACAAACATGTACAAGACTGTGTGCATGCCCAGGAAAGGCACAAGAACATTCTGATCTCACCTCTGCCTGACTTTGTAGCTGGTGCAAGCAGGAAGTGAAGATTAAGGCAACATTTTTGGAGATTAGAGAGACATCCCAACACACATACAAGCCCTTCTGCAAGGACTGGGAGACTTACTGGTTCAAGGCATTTAAGGGAATCTCTGGCTGGTCCTCAACTGATCACTAAGCTAACCATGCAGAGACTTCATGACCATACAAAACATGAATGTAGAATTTACCAAATTAGTGCAGAAAAGACACTTAGACAAACAGCAATAATAACAGAAACAACAGCAAACAAATGACAACAAACAGAACAACAACAAAACTCAGAAGAGGTGTAAATCTGACTTCCAGAGTTTCCACATTATAATATTCAAAATGTCCTGTTCTCAACAACAAAAAATTATGTTGAAAAACAATTTGCAACAACAGCAAAAAATAATAAACAAGAACATGACACCTACACAGAAAAGAAAAAGAAATAAATGAATAAAAACTGTCCCTGGAGAACCCCAGACATTGGGCTTATTAGCCAAGGACTTTAAACCAACTATTTTACATATATTGAAGGGTTTAAGGAAATCATGTGCAAAGAAACCATGAAAATGATGTCCCACCAAACAGAGGATGCCAATAAAGAGATAGGAACTGTGAAAAGGAAGAAAAAGGAATTCTGGAGTTGAAAATTTAACTAGAGGGGCTCAACATCAAATTTGAATGGGAAGAAGGAAGAATCAGTGCACTTGAAAATGGGGCAATTGAGGTTATTCAGTTTGAGGTACAGAAAGAAAAAATAGTCAAGAAAAAACTCATACAACCTTAGAGGCCTGTGAGATTCCATCTAGCAAACCAACATGCACATAGTGGGAGTTCCAGAAAGAAAATAGACAGAGAAAATAACAGGAAGAATATTTGAACAAATAATGGCCAAAAATCATGAAAACATTAATCTCACATCTGAGAAGCTCAGAAAACTCTAAGTAGAATAATTTCAAAGAGGTCCACACTGAGACACATCATGGTCAAGCTAGCAAAAGCAAAATGTAAAGAATCTTGAAAAAAGCAAGAGAAAATTACTCATCACATACAAGGGAGCTTCAATAGCTGACTAATAACTGCTTGATTATCATAAATCATGAATGCTAGAACACAGTGGGATGACATATATAAAGTGATGAAAGAAAAAGGCTGTCAACCAATAATTCTATATCAAGCAAAACTATCCTTCAAAATCAAGGAGAAATTAAGATAGTCCTAGATAAACAAAAACCAAGACTATTTGTTTCTAGCAAAATTTCCTTATAAAAACATGAAAAGGAATACTTCAGACTGAAATGAAACAAGTACAGAGCACTAGTAAAATTAACTACATAAATAAATATAAAATACAGTACAGGCAGGTTTTTTATTTGTAACACTTTTTTTTCTACCTAATTTAAATGAGAATAACATAAAGCAATAATTATAAAGCTGTGGGGATGGACTTATAGTATACAAAAATATAATTTGTATGACAATTATAGCACAAGGGAGGAGGGAGGATGTGGTATTATAGAGGAGCAAATATTTTGTATACTTTTGAAATTAAGATGATTTTTACATGAACTGAATTGTAAATTAATATGCTAATTGTAACTCAGTGAAACTACTAAGGACACAAATCAAAAGCAAAATTTAAAAAAAGCAAAAGAATTAAAACAGTATACTAGAAACATTTTTTTACACAAAAGGAGGAATAGAGGAACAAAAAAGTCATAATACATAAGGAAAACAAATAGCAAAATGAGGGTTACTGAGCTGAATGGACAACTACTCTAACAACTGAACTGTTAACAGTTTTTTAAACGCATATATGATTTTTATTAAGATTCTGAAAAAGTAAGAATTTGCATGGCCTTATCCCCAAAAAGGTAGCTTCTTTCCAATAATAAATCTGTTGATTATTAACAGGCCTTTACCAATTTATTTTCTTATCTTCAAAAAAAAAAATCTCTGCTCACTGTTCCTATTAGAAATTCATGATTTGTCAGTATCAATAAAATATTTTCTGTTTTCAGCATTAAGAAAAAAAGGATGCTCAGACCCCTTTGTATACAACCTGAATGTTTTCCATCTTACTTGTCCTGTATCTTGATAGAATATGAAGAAATATCACTAATTACTTCAAGAAGTTGCTTTTGAGTTTCATGTATGACTTAGTCAAACATCAGCAAACTCAACATCTTATCATTTTATCAAAAAAGTGCACTATTTCATTTTGCACACTATCTAAAATGTGTAACTTTAAAACAGAATTCTAGACACAATCACCTTTAAAATACATCTTTATTTTATAACAAGATTGAAAGCTCTGAGAATGCTTGGCCAATTTTCTCCAGGAATCTTTGATATAATAGCACATAAACCTTTGAAAAATACTCAGTTCCTTTAGTTACATCAGTAGGGAAAAACTTCAGGTTAAAAAGATGGTAAAATTATTCTCAGAAAATAAAGTTTACTGTTTAAGTTACAATTACCTAAAGGTAAAATTTTTAGGAATATTCTCAAGAAATATTTTAATGCTGATTTGATCTTCTACTTGAACAAAAAATGGATGATTATATTACTAGACCACAAAATATGGAAATATAATTTATATTGTCTACAAATAATTCATATAAACTTAGTTGCAAAACTTCTTTTTTTCTTTTTTCTCCCCAAACAGATTTTTCTCCAGCTACTTTAAGCATGCAGAGAATTGTGAAAAAAAAAAAAAAAAAAAGAGAGAACAACATTAAAGAAAAGATAATTTGAATAATGACTAATACAATGACAGGCAACTTTCAGCTCAAAAGATACTATATTCTAACTTAAATTTGGGCACTTATTATTAAAAAAGAATAAAATTTCTATTATATAAAACATTTCCACCATAAGGAAACAAATTGAGAGCCTGAAATCTGATATTTGTTGATTCATAATACAGGAAGTCTTAAAACTTTTAAGCTGTTGGACCCAAGTATTAGTTCTTATGAATTTATCCTAAGGAAATTAGATGAACTGCTTAACTTTGTACACAAAGATATTCAAGATATTCATCACAGAAAGTACGCCTAAAATAGAATATTGAGCACATAAATTATAGGATACTATACATTGAAATTTTAATTTGATGAGAAAGAATATTTATTGGGATGAGAAATGTTTATGCTGTACAATTAAGTGAAAAAAGTAGGTTGTAACACATGTACAGTTTGTGTATCATTGTATAAAAATATGCACAACTATACCTAGAAATATGATAGAAAGGTATAAGCTAAAATGGTAATTATGGTTATTTTTAATAAGGGTAATTGCATGCCCTTTTGTTTTCCTGTTTTGTCAATTTGTTATAATGCTGTAATAAAAGTAGATTCTTTTTATAATAAAAATAGTATTTACAAAATAACACATGATGGCACTTTCTCTCATCTTTTCCTCTGAAAGGAAAAAAAAAAAAAAAACTTAAGAAAAGCTGAGACTTTGTAGTGGGTGCTTTGATCTTTCAGAAGATTTTCGTTTAAAACATTGTAAATACTGAGTCAAATTATACAACCATATTGTAAGCTATTAATTATATTCCTTCAAAACTTGTAGTTTGAGGTTAATCAATTTGTAACTGCTAACTTATTAAAATATATTTTTATTTTAAATATTTTATGTGGGTTTTTAAAAGATGTTATATATGTTTCAAATATATTTTCAATAGGCAAAGTGCAAGAGAAGAATTAGAAATAATTAGAGAGTGGTTTTGTGGCATCCATTCACAGAGCATAGCATGTGTCCTTTGCAAAAAAAGAAGAGAGCAAAATGATATCTGTTTCCCCCTAGGAAATCCAAAGGGTTAGAAATGAGCTATCTAGATAGTTTGATGGCTGAGTTAAGGAAAGATGGTTAGCCTCCCAGAATTGATGAGAGCAAAGAATGTTTGAGTGCTTCCTATGATTCAGATACCAACTACTTACAATTTGTCTTAGGTCCTATCCAAAAAGGCCACCTGGAGGGGCAAAGCAAAATCAGCAGAGATAAACTGAAGGTAGTTCTGTATTACTACAAGCCAAGGAAGGAGTAACTTCCAGCCAGAAGTGAGATGCATTCACCCATATCAAAGAAGCTGTAACAGAGATATCCCCAAAGATGGAAAGCAGATCTCTGAAGAAACCACAAATGAAATGATTAGTCAGTTTTGAACATATTTTAAGAGGGATATTGCTAATAACCAACACAGTGTCAGTCAAATCTGTCAAGTCTTCTTACCTATTCATCTTCCTCAAGCTGCAATCCTGGAGCAGTTAGAAACTATTGGTGTGGAGTAGGACCTGTTGGGAAAACAGCAGATTTAAAGGACAGTAAGAAACAAATATAAAGTTGTTTTATGATTACATTCCATAGATTGTGCTTCTTCAGGTAAACATTATTCACTGGGAAAAGAGTAAGATTGTTAGAAAAATACATGAATCCTTATAAAATTTAGATTTCATATAAACAATGTATAATTTTTAACTAGTGTTAAAATGTTGCATGGAATATTAGTATAATAAAATATTCACTGTTTAAATTCACATTTAACTGAGATTTCAGTATTTTCATTTGCTAACTCTGTCATTCTTACATTCTTTGTACTACTTAATGCTTTTCGGACTGAAGGTCTTGTTTAATATCAGAAGCATTTCCCTTGCTTTTTGTTTTTTTAAGGATTTTTTAAAAATTTATTTTGATTGATTTATTTATTTTTGGCTGCATTGGGTCTTCGCTGCTGCATGCAGGCTTTCTCTAGTTGAGGATAGCGGGGGATACTCTTCGTTGAGGTACGTGGGCTTCTCACAGCGGTGGCTTCTCTTGTTGTGGAGCAGGGGCTCTAAGCGTGCGGGATTCAGTAGTTGTGTCTTGCAGGCTCTAGAGCGCAGGCTCAGTAGGTATGGCACACGGGCTTAGCTGCTCTGTGGCATGTGGGATCTTCCTGGATCAGGACTTGAACCTGTGTCTCCTTGGCAGGCGGATTCTTAACTACTATGCCACCAAGGAAGTCTTCCCTTGCTTTCTTTCTATCATTTTCCTGGTATATTTTCCCATTCGTTTCTCTTTAGCCATCTGGATCGCTATATTTCATGTACACAGTAAAGAACTGGGTTTTGATTTGTGTATTCCAATCAGACAAGTCTTTTCTTACTGAGTTAAACTCATTTAGATTTATTAATATCGTTACTATGTTTGGTCCCAATTCTTCCATGTCATGTTATCATTATGTGTTAATATAAAGTTATTTCACACTGTTGGCTGTCCTTTTCCCTTTTATTTTTCGTATTTTCTCAGTAAATAGAGAGGATTATATTTTTATTCTAAAAGACCATTATGTTAATTATTCTTTGGTTTACTCCCTATGGGGTTGCCATGGACTTTCTGCTGCTCTTAACCTTAGCTAATGCTAATACCAGGTGGCCCACTCCACATGGTTCTGGCTCCAGGTTTTGGTAACTGCTACTTCACTTCAGGTGGGAGAGAGGAATAGCAAATTGCTGTTATTAGTGCCAGAGAACACACTTTTCCTCGTGGTTTACTTATACCCAGATCAAACATGTGTCCCTTTTTAAAACTTTTCCTAAACATATCAGATTTGAGAATGCCATACATTTCCTGCCAACCCTGACTGATACAAAAAGTAATTCATTAAAAACAAACAAAACAAAAGTCATCATAATGGGTGACTACAAAGAGAAAGAAGAAAGATCATTGAATATAGAAGATAATTCTGAACTACTTCTCAAAACTCAATGGAGAAGCTAGAGATAAAAATAAGAAGATAAAATATAGGGTATGCAAATCATAGAGATGTGTTATGTATAAAATCTGTATTTTCAAAGAAAAGAACAGAGATGGTAAAAAAAAATCAATCATGAAAGAAATAATAGGAAAACTGACTTGAAGAAAAAAGAAATTGCAAATTGAAATGGGCACAAAGATCTAGGAAAAATATTGAGGAAATCTTTCCTTAATTTGCACTGGAAAATACTCTGCAGCCCTGACACATCATAGTGACTGAACATGGAACTCTTTCCCCAACATATTCAAGGTCAATATCATAATTCTTCAACATACTCCAAGAGTCGGCCTATTAGAAATTAGAAGATTGGATGAAATCTTCTAGTCAACACCGAATTTAACATAAACTTTAAAGATTAGAAGACAAGGAAATATTATTTCTCCAAATATGTAGCCTGAATAAATGTAGCTGTCTATAAAATGTAGCCTTTATGTGACAAAAAAGTCTATAAGGGTAATAACCCTGCCACCTTGATTACTGTTTGCCAGCACCTAGCACCCTGTGAATGCTCAATAAATGTTCATTGGAAGGAGGGAAAAAACAGAAATGAGGCTGGCCTCAGAAATCTCAGTGACACTAAAATGTCAGAAGAAGATTGAGCAACATTCATGAAGAAAAAATAAACATGACCTAGTCACTCTGTAGATAAAACATTTCTCAGACATGGCAGGTTCAGAAAAGGCCTTATCTAAATACCCTTCCTAAAGAAAAAAAATCATAAAAATATGTTATGCAAAGAAAAATGTTTCAGATTAAAAATATATGTGTCAGCTCAGAGTATTATATATTATGATAGTAGTATAATTGTTGATCTCAGATTAATAAGCACAAAAGTTTTATCCTAAGGAAATACTCACTGGTGAGCATGATGTTCAAGAAAGCACTAATTAGTATATAGAAAAAAATAAGAACAATGACTAGACACCCTATTAATAAATATGGCATACACATATAACAGATTAATATAAAGTCATTATAAATGTATTTTCAAAGACTATTTAGTTGCCTACAAAAAATATTATAGGTTGATGTTAAGTGAAATGAGGATACAAAAACAACTAGGTGAGTTTTGGTTTCAGACTCTGCAGCATACTATCCTTCATTAGTTCCAAGGTATTTAGATTTTCACACTTTAATATCCTGCAAGAGACATCCATTTCACAGTTGATGGGATCTTATAATAATTTAAATGTAATAATTTATCTATGACAAATGTAAAATAATAGAATTTGTTTACTTAAAGTCATTGATCAAATCTTAGTGATCTTTGTAACATTTCCTCCACACACATGAAATGCCATTAAATTTATAGTACTCAGTATGTAATGTTATTGCTGAGTGACTGAAATAATTTGTGAATGAACATTCATTCCATCATATTTTTATGCTTCAAGAAATAACAAGTGCTTCAGCATCCTAATGCATTTTTTCACAATCACAAACTAGAATTTTAGTGATAAAAAATTACTAAAATTTTGAGAAAAATATAAGCAAAGTACAAACAAAATAGAATGATTTCCTGGAGAGAATGCTGTAAGCTGTGCCTTTAAAAAATGTAAGTGAACGGAAGAAGACTGTATTCACCCATTTGTCTCCAAATTTCACTGATTTTTGTAATTAGTTGGCGATATGGACCCAAATCTTTCAGAAACCATCAATATTATTAATTCTCATGTTTTTTTTAATGCTGACTTTTCCTGCACTATGCTAAGTTTACAGCTATTGATTAACAGAAGTATAGGGAAGATTAAAAAGAATTTTTAAAACCTAAATCTTGTACTATTTTGGAGAGAACTTGTGTCTCTGAAGTTTAAAAGAATACTAATGCAAAGTAATGTCTTTTTATACTAAATCACTTTTTTTTTTTACTATGCTTTAAAATCTGGAAACAATGTTACAATCAAATATATTAGAATATATTACCTTCTTCCTATTTAATTGGGGGGAAAAAGCCATAAATATCCTTCAGCCTCAAAGTCACATATAGTGTTGATCAGTATTTTGAGTGGAAACCTGTGAACCTAATTAGTTTGCCCTAAATGCATATAAAATAAAAATCAATATTAGCATCTTGACATCTAACCATGAGGTCAGATTTATTTTGAATTTACATTAGAAACATGTTGACAAGAATGATTTGTTTAGTTTTAGGTAAAAGAATATTATCTTCACCAAGCTGCTCAAAAAATACATGATGGCATATGACGTTTGATATGGAGTGGGTAGTAACTTGATGGCAGAGAAATCACAAGAGTTTCAGAGTTGATCAGACATGAGTTATGTACCCTGGGGAAAATTATGCAGTCACTTTTAGTCTTGATTTCTTCATTTACCATCTAGAGATTATTATACTTGCTCATTAATTAGGGGTTGAAAGCTATATAAAGCCACATAAGTAAAATGCCTTATAACATGCTAGGCCTATAGTACATGCTTAAGCACCTTTTTTTTTTTAACATCTTTATTGAGGTATAATTGCTTTACAATGTTGTGTTAGTTTCTGCTGTATAACAAAGTCTATTAGCTGTATGTATACTTATATTCCCATATCCCGTCCCTCTTGCGTTTACCTCCCACCCTCCCTATCCCACCCCTCTAGGTGGTCACAAAGCACTGAGCTGATCTCCCTGTGCTATGCAGCTGCTTTCCACTAGCTATCTGTTTTACATTTGGTAGTGTATATATGTCAATGCTACTCTCTCACTTCAACCCATCTTACACTACCCCCTCCCCGTGTCCTCAAGTCTAAACACTACATATGCGTCTTTATTCCTGTCCTGCACCTGGCTTCATCAGAACCATTTTTTCCCCCAGATTCCTTATATATGTTTTAGCATATGGTATTTTTTTTTTCTCTTTCAGACTTACTTCACTCTGTATGACAGACTCTAGGTTCACCCACCTCACTACAAATAATTTCAATTCTTTTAATGGCTGAGTAATATTCCATTGTATATAAGTGCCACATCTTCTTTATCCATTCATCTGTCAGTAGAAACTTAGGTTGCTTCCATGTCCTGACTATTGTAAATAGTGCTGGAATTAACATTGGGGTACATGTCTCTTTTTGAATTATGGTTTTCTCAGGGTATATGCCCAGTAGTGGGATTGCTGGGTCATATGGTAGTTTTATTTTTAGGTATTTTTTTAGGAATCTCCATACTGTTCTCTATAGTGACTCATTTAATTTACATTCTCACCAAGAGTGCAAGAGGGTTCCTTTTTCTCCACACCCTCTCCAGCATTTATTGTTGGTAGATTTTTTGATGATGTCAATTCTGACTGGTATGAGGTGATACTTCATTGTAGTTTTGATTTGCCTTTCTCTAACGATTAGTGATGTTGAACATCCTTTCACGTGTTTGTTGGCAATCTGTATATCTTCTTTGGAGAAATGTCTATTTAGGTCATCCACCCATTTGTGGATTTGGTTGTTTGTTTTTTTGATATTGAGCTGTATGAGTTGCTTGTATATTTGGGAGATTAATCCTTTGTCAGCTGCTTCATGTGCAAAATTTTATCTCATTGAGGGTTGTCTTTTCATCTTATTTATAGTTTACTTTGCTGTGCAACAGCTTTTAACTTTCATGAGGTCTCATTTGTTTATTTTTGTTTTTATTTCCATTTCTCTATGAGGTGGGTCAAAAAGGATCTTGCTGTGATTTATGTCATAGAGTGTTCTGCCTATGTTTTCTGCTAAGAGTTTTATAGTGTCTGACCTTACATTTGTGTATAGTGTTAAGAAGTGTTCTAATTTCATTCTTTTACATGTAGCTGTCTGGTTTTCCCAGCACCACTTATAGAAGAGGCTGTTTTCTCCACTGTATATTCTTGCCTCCTATATCAAAGATAAGGTGACCATGTGTGCATAGGTTTATCTCTGGGCTTTCTATCCTGTTCCGTTGATCTATATTTCTGTTTTTGTGCCAGTACCATACTGTGCTGATTACTGTATCTTTGTAGTATAGTCTGAAGTCAGGGAGCCTGCTTCCTCCAGCTCTGTTTTTCTTTCTCAAGATTGCTTTTGCTATTCAGGGTCTTTTGGGTTTCCATACAAATTGTAAACTTTTTTGTTCTAGTTGTGTGAAAAATGTCATTGGTAGTTTGATAGGGATTACCCTGAATCTTTAGATTGCTTTGAGTAGTATAATCATTTTCACAATGTTGATTCTTCCAATCCAAGAACATGGTATATTTCTCCATCTGTTTGTATCATCTTTAATTTCTTTCAACAGTGCCTTATAGTTTAAAACCAAGAAAAGATGTCAAAGAAAAGGAAATCTACAGACCAATATCATTGATTAACATAGATACAAATATGCTCAACAAAATACTAGCAAACAGAATCCAACAGCACATTAAAAGGATCATACACCATGATCAAGTGGGGTTTATTTGAGGAATGCAAGGATTCTTCAATATATGCAAATCAATCAATGTGATACACTATATTAACAAACTGAAGGATTAAAACCATATGATAATCTCAATAGATGCAGAAAAAGCTTTGGACAAAAATCAACACCATTTATGGTAAAAACAGAAAGTAGACATAGAGGGAACCTACCTCAACATAATAAAGGTTATATATGACAAACCCACAGCCACCATCATTCTCAAGGATGAAATACTGAAACAATTTCCTCTAAGATCAGGAACAAGACAAGGTTGCCCACTCTCACCACTATTATTCAACATAGTTTTGGAAGTTTTAGCAATGGCAATCAGAGAAGTAAAAGAAATAAAACGAATCCAAATTGGAAAAGAAGAGATAAAACTGTCACTGTTTGCAGATGACATGATACTATACATACAGAATCCTAAAGATGCTACCAGAAAGCTACTAGAGCTAATCAATGAATTTGGTAAAGTAGCAGGATACAAAATTAATGCCCAGAAATCTCTTGCATTCCTGTATACTATCGACAAAAATTCTGAAAGAGAAATTAAGGAAACACTCCCATTTACCACTGCAACAAAAAGAATAAAATACCTAGGAATAAACCTAGTTACGGAGACAAAAGACATGTATGCAGAATGATATATGACACTAATAAAAGAAATTAAGCACCTTTAGATTTCATTTTTTTATGCGTGAATACAGAGACATTCAATGTGGAATAAAATTTCCTTAATTTGTGGCCTTTCCTTCAGAAACAAATTATTTGTATTTTATCTAGATATTTAAGAGAAAGCTACAAATTCAAACACAGTCCATTCAATGAACATAAACAGCCTAGAAAGCTCAGATTTAATCTGACAGTTCTTCCTGCGGTTACAAAGTTATTGCACCACAAATGAATATCTTAGTGCTCCAAAAATGAACATTTAAATTAGAAAAATGTGCTTTGACAAAATTATAAAGCTAAGGTTTGTCTTAATTCTCCAGAGTTGGGGTTCTATATGGTTACCTTTTTGTTTCCTTAGAAATTCTGCTGTTGCAGCTCCAAAATATGCCACCACTGTGAACAGCAACTTTGGTCTATGCTCTTAGTTTGACAAATGAGCTTTGCATGGATCTCTGTTTCTGAGAACTGGTCTGATAGCTTTCCTAGTTTTTCAGGCCCCTCTGAGAAATGGAGCTCTGCCTGACTTTTGCCAGTCTTGTCTCTGAATCCCAACTTGATGGATACTGGAGTCCTGATACCTTCTGACAGAATTCACCAATCTTGGTTAACAAATTACCTGCTTAGTTTTTCTACTATCAAACTCCCCAGATTACCTGTCACAGTGTAATACAACATTGGGAAGACAGCTGATCATCTTGGGCCTGGAGTCTCGACTTTTGCTGCAAACTGAAATTGGTAGTGTTGTATTGGCATAGCTGATGTCCTATCAGTTGATTGTCAGGCTACTATAATTCCCAAGTTAATACAAAATCTTTCTTGATAGCATCGTACAAACACTATAAAAATATTATTTAACAAATCTCACCACATGATTTATAAAAATGTATAGTCAGAGAGGAAAATTACAAATTTAGGGAATACATAGGTTCCAGGGAAGAATTGAAGGTCCTAAAAATTGACAAACTATCTTAGGAAATCAAATTGATTAGTGAGTATCAAAATATGTTTAGTTTATTTTTACATTAAAAAAAAGAAGAAAGTCTTTTACTAAAATTTGATTGTGAAATAGTGAATGAGTTGTTGAACTATGTTAAAGCTCTCCATGTGTTTGAATGAGAAATAGAAATGTTGAATCTTTTAAACATTTCTATGGGGAAAAAATAAAATACATATATATATATATATGTCTACTAAACTATATATAAAGGGTAGCTTCCAAAGGAGGGAATCTGAATATATTGCTTCTAATATATCATCAAAAAGAAAAAGAATTAAAAAAAATTATATCAGTTCAGCACAGGTAAGGGAAGACTAAAAATAGAGCCAAGAAAAACACATGTCTCATTAAGTACCTGTCCTACTACAGTAAAAAAAAAATTATATATATATACATATATACTAATTTAAAAAATAGGCATGTTTAGTACAAAACCACTCAGAATGTTTGGAAGTAAAGAGATAGGATACACTGAATTGGTAATCAAAAGTTTCATTACCTGAGACATCCCAGGTCCAGCTGATTTCAAGGGCAGTTTAAATCAAATGAATTCAAACATTATATAACTGATAATTTTTACTCATAAAAGTATTTCAGAGAAATAACCTATCTTATTTTTTTGTATAATAAGTACAACAAATACCATATTAATCATGAGACTTTTGAAGTTTCTTTAGTCAGTACATGATAAAGTTACTGTCTTCACTCACTGCTGTTCAGCATTGTCCTAGAAGAACAAGAAGAAATAAAGAAGAGAAAGAAGGAAAGATGGGAAGAAAGGAAGGAAGGAAATGTGAAATGAGAAAAATAAAAAATGAAAAGGCAAGATGAAATTTTTTTTAGGTATACATAGTATTGTTATCTATATAGAAAATACAAGACCATCAATGGTCAGACCATCAGTCAGGCAAAATTAATAGGAATTCAGCAAATTTACTAGGTAGAAAATAAGAATCCTCACATAAACATTGGTAAATAAAAATGAAAGTCCAGGGGCTTCCCTGGTGGCGCAGCAGTTGAGAGTCCACCTGCCAATGCAGGGGACACAGGTTCATGCCCTGGTCCAGGAGGATCCCACATGCCGCGGAGCAGCTGGGCTTGTGAGCCATGGCCGCTGAGCCTGCCCGTCTGGAGCCTGTGCTCCACAACGGGAGAGGCCACAACAGTCAGAGGACTGCATACCGAAAAAAAAAAAAAAAATGAAAGTCCATAAAATATATCAAAAATAAATAGAAAATAAAAAAAATCTATTCATATCAGCAATAAAATCTATATGAAAACTAGAAATAAATTTAACAAAATGATATCTAAGGAGTAAAAAACATACATCAATATACATAAAAGTAGACATAAATCAAAACAGAGCTATACCATATCCATGGTTAGAAGATGTCAAACTATAAAAGAAACACCAAAAAGCCACCCAAATCAAGTATTAAACTAAAGAAACTGGACATAGGAATAAACAAAAATTAAGGAGAAAGAAGAGACTTAAACAGATAAAAGCTGATATTATTCCATTAAGATATAATCCCTCCACATCATAAACAAAAATAAATTTTACAATACAATGACCAGCATTTTAGAAAAAAAAGTTATCTTTGAAAATTGACTAAAGGAGGGGTAGAAAAATTGAATAGAATATAACTAGAATAACTTGAAAATTTAGTGAATGATTTATTCTCTTCAAAAGTCATCAAATAAAGATGATTTCATCAGAAAATTGCAACAAACAGATCATTTCTGTCATCAAAATTCTTTGGAGTCCTGAAAAAGAAAAAAACTTCTTAACAAATTAGCACAAGTTTAGGGTACTTTGATACACAATCCTCACAGAATAACACAAAAAATAAAATTACAGGGTTTTCTCTGGTGGTCTGGTGGTAAAGAATCTGCCTTCCAATTCAGGGGACTCGAGTTTGATCCCTGGTCAGGGAACTAAGATCCCACATTCCACAGGGCAACTAAGCCCGAGCACCACAACTACTGAGCTCATCATGTACATTACTAGAGAGCCTGCATGCCACGAACTACAGAGCCCATGTGCTCTGGAAACCATGCCACAACTACAGAGCCCATGCACCCTGGAGCCTTCACACCATAACTAGAGAAGAGAAAACCCGCACATCACAACAAGAGAGAAGCCCACGTACTGCAATGAAGAGTTTGTGCACTGCAACGAAATATGCTGCCTGCCTCAACAAAGATCCTGCATGCTGCAACTAAGACCCGACACAGCCAAAAATAAATAAATAAAAAATAAATCTTAGAAAAAGAAAATTACAGACCTTTGTTTTTCAATTATACAATCTACTCACCTCAGAACCATCTGAAGGTTTATTTTTTTAATTTTTATTTCTAGACTCTAACTCACTTCTGCAGAATCAGAATCTTTGAGATGAGTGAGAGTGAGTATGTGGGCATGTAAGAGGCTAGGTAAGTTTTGCGCTTAATAGGCTTGCTAAGTGATTCTGATGCATGCATATAGAATTTTAGAACCATGCTATAAACCAATTTAAGTAATGATTAGAGCAATACATATTCTATAAAATGTAAGAAAACCAAATGCAGAATAGAAACATCTCTGAAAGGACACATAAAAACATAAACAATGATTATCTCCAGACAGTACTTTGAGAGATTCCCAAAAAACTCTAAGAAATTATCCATGTTTTGCATGGAGTACAATATTAATATAATTCATAATTTTATTATTAGCCAGTCATAAGTTAAGACCTAGAAAATACATTTTTACATTGTTTTCTTGCACTTCAACAAACTGAAGATATATAGGGGAGAAAAAATATTGGCATTGTGGACCTTAAAATATGCCACATATGATTTTATTCATTCCTAGTTTGTAGAACTAGAATCAATAATGATTTATGTAAACGGAATTAAGTCAATTCTGTAGCAGAGGAATAACCAAAATGACATTTAAATGTCTCTTCCAGTTCCAATTTTAAAATTTTCCCATTATGTTTAAAGTCAAATGAGAAATCTGTATATATTATTGTTCGGATTGAATTTTTTTGTAATGAAGTGAAACATTTTACATTCTCTAATGCTATGAAGTACTGTGAAATAACTATGCTGAACATTTCCCTGATCAATAATTTCAAATTCTGCTTTATGTGTCTCCAATGTAGATTTTATGTGTGAATATGCTTATAGAGTTTGATGATTCAGACAATAGCTGAAGCTGTTATAAGAAGAATTGTTAATGTTCTCTAAAGTATCTGCAACATGCCATTTTACATCAACTGGGTATAAGTTAGCCAAAATTGTATTCACTTTTCTCATTACCCCATTATTCTTTGTTAAATGAGTAGCATATTTTATTGAAACATTTGCACACTTTGCTAATAGACTTGCATATAAATTTCCCCTTTCTAGCAGATTATAATCACCTGTTGTGATTAACCTAGTTTGTGAATTGTCATCTTTACAATAGGGCTAAAAAAGCTTGTAATTGGGGTGGGGTCAGTGGAGCGTGCAGGATTGGGGGATAAAGGATATATTTGTTCTAAAATCACAAAGATGTTTGGAATATTATAAAGGGTAGAAAAAATTATCAATATCACTTTGACTAGAAAAATGGCTTGCTGGTATTACAATTCCTTATAAGAATGATTATGTTGGCAATTGTAAATAAGAAAATGAGGACATGAAGGGTTGTGAAGAAAAAAGGATTTGTATTGCCTTAGGAAATAGGAAGAGACATTATTTTAGGAAGAGGCAGTGGGTGTAAGAGAGATGAAAATGACAATGCTAAGTAAGATTGCTCTAAAGGGCATGACTTGGTATTATCTTTATGAGCAGAGACAAGGTTACATAACTCTGTATATTGGTGAAAGATCTGCAGAAAATATCTCTAAAGTATGCATGGGCTTCCTCCCTATTACACTGGGCTGAGTGTGTTTATATGTGTAATTCTTTCCTTTCCTTCTCTCAAATATCCAACACAGTCTTCATCTAAAGTGCCGTGAAGCCACTGAGGAGAGGCAGATATCAACACAGCCAGTGGGGATTGACCAATAATATGCTCATCTAATGAGATGGTAGATGCCACTGTATTAGAGTTACATGTATGGCATCATTTAAATTAATAGATTAGCAGTAGTCAGGAAGGTGTAAATTACTATAAACCAGGCATTTTACATAAATTTTCTCTGATCCTTATAACAATGCTAAAATGTAAGAATTATTTTCCAAATTTTATAGACATGATCAGGGAGGCTAAGTAACCTGCTTAAGGTCACACAGACAATAAGTGGTAGGATTCAAATCCGTATCTGTCTTTTATCAACATCTACATGTGTTCCATTTCTCCACACTGGCTCACAACATTAAGTAAATTATTCCACCAATCACATATTTAGTATTTAAGCTTCTTGGTATTTAATAAACTTATCAAGTGACTGTAATATCATTCAATTCTAACATAACAGCTGTTATATATTTTAGCATCTGAAATGAACTGCCACAGAATTATTAGCAGTCGTTTAAAGCAATGCATTTCAAAATATATAATAGATTGCTCATAATTCAAAATAATGCTTTCCATTAAAAGACTATTATAGGCAATGAAAATAATCAACATTGGTCTTTTGAAGCTAACATGCATAAATATAAAATAAACATCATAAGACCACTGTCAGATGGAGAATACAATTTTAGTGAATATAACTGAAAGACAGCAATGTCCAAGCCACATATGATCTTGTAAATCAACAAATTTCATGATTTTCCTAATTTTTTAACCACATGCATATAGTCAATCACACATGTCACAATCCTGATTTTCAAAGGTAACCCATTTCCATCTATACTATCAAGCCCAAATCTTGAAAATTAGGATTAGACCTTCATTAATCCTCAATTCACATGTGAGAATGTAAATACTTTGTTTTTCTCATGTTACCATATATGTCTAGGCAGTAAACCAGTTGAGCTGGGGGATATGTGTGAAATTGGTGAAGTTATGAAAAGGAATGATACCCCAGATATCTGGCTTCAAGAAAAGTTTTGAATTTGTTTTAATCATCTGTTTTCCTGATTATAATTATTATATTATTTATAAAAAAATAAGAAAAAACAAAACAGAAAATAAAAATAATCTATAATCCTATTCCAAAAGATAGTTTTCCATGTGATGTTTTTCATTTATGCATCTCAATGCACAATGCTGCTTTTATAGATAATATGCAATAACATTGTTCTAAAATCATTGTCTCAAAATTACAAAAGATTAAATGATGGAATTGGATCTCAGAGTCGGTGGAGATGGAAACAACTGGATAGATGTAGGTTTATTGTGGGAGTAGAAAGGCAAAATTTACTAGTGACTTGGAGGATAAGGGAAAAAAAAAATCAATCTAGTATAAACCTCAGGTTTCTCCTTTAACCAAAGTATGTTTATGGTACTATCACTTATCAGGAAGGGGAAGTCTGAATTAAGTGGTAAAAAGTAGGTGCTAGAATAGAAATTTAGAAATCAGATCTAAAAGTTGAAAGGTATAAAGTAGGAAATAAGAGTTTAGGACTCAGAGAAGGGAAATAGGTTCAAGATGTAAATTTGGTAGTCATCTGCATTTGGATGGCATGAAATTGTGAAAACTAAATGGTATTAACTTGGGTAAGAATGTAGAGAAAAGAAGAAGTGAAATTTGCAAAAAAAAAAAAACTGAGAAAGATGGGCTGGTGAAAAAGAATAAAAATTGGAAGTGAGTATTTTCATTGAAGCAAGGAAAGGAGTGTTTCAAGAAGGAACAAAAGAAGACCAAAGCCTTTGAATATTGTCCATTACTCATGTGAAGGAGAACAGAGTAGTCCTGATCAGACTTAACAACACAGTGCTTGTAATTAATGTTCCAGTACAAGCAGTCTCAGTGTGGTGGAAACTATATTGGTGTGACTGAAGAATGAATGAGCAATTCGAATTTTAGCCATATTGTAAACTAGATAACCCAAAAATATTCCTTCTTCTGAGGGCTATGAAGGAAAGCCTTCAGCTACAGGTGGGTGTGAGGGCTCTGCTACATGGGGTGCTCTGGTCCTGGCTTGGGGTGTGTACAGCAGCTTAGTCTCCATGCAGCTCCATCAGCTAAGGTCAGTAATGGTGAAGATTGCAGGGATCTTCAGTGGCTAAGGCTGTGGAAAAGGCTTGTTGGTGGCAAAGACTGCTGGGGTCCCCCTGATCTCTTTTTCTCCCATGGGAAAATTCATAGCTGAGGGACTCCCTCTGTACACCTGGACTGCTTCACAGGCACATTAGTGGAGGTTGTGGCATGAGTGTCTGATGCACAGACATCCATGCAGTGGCCATGGAGTCAGGGTTTAGACTGAGGATGGATGCCTGTGGAGCAGTTGCAGAGCCCCAGTCTGGATCTCATGTGTGCATGGAGCTACAGTGGCTCTGGGGGCCAGGGTGTGGCTGCTGTCACTACAGTGGTGGCTCCACTTACCTACAGAGGCACTCGGGAGCTGCTGTGGAGCCTGAGTCTGCAGAGCATGTGTGCCCCTCTTAAGATTTTTAAAATCATATCTGTAAAATTTCTGTTATGTAATATACCAATTTTGAGGACTAAAAAAGATATGGATATTAATCTGTCTTCCAAGCTATTTGATTTAGTTTCATATTCATGAATTATCTGTGATTTTTAAAATTCTTACTGTTCTGGTCTGATTTTGGTTTCAAGTTTACAGTGGCCTCATGTTAGACAATCTTCTCATTTTCTATTACATAGATGAGTATACATTGAAATGATCTGTCTCTTTAAAGTTTCTTAAAAATAGAAACTACTTGTAAATTCTCAGTGAGATGTAACTTTTGTAAAAGTATTTTTGACTTTTTATTACTTCAGGCTTTATATTTATTCTGCCTCTGTATTTCTTCTTGAGTTAGTTACAGGAAGTAAAATTTTCTAGGAATTCATACATTTTTATCTAATTTTTAGAACTTAAGTATAAAAGTTGTTCTTTGTGGTAACATATTATCTTTCTAATCATCAGCATATTTCTAGTTATGTCCTCTTTCTCATTATTTATGTACTTATACTTCTTCACTTTTATTCTTAATAAATTTTACCACTGTTTCACTTATTTTGTTAGTCTTTCAAATAACCACTTTTTAACTTTGTTCATTCTCTCTATTACATACTCTTTTTGTTTTCTTCAGTTTTGCTCAAAATTTTAATATCATTACATTTTTTTGGCAGTAGTTTGTTACCCAGCATTATTACAGCAAAAGATGACTAATACCAAGGTGAAAGATATTAACTTTATATATTCTTTTTTAATTATTTAATTATTTATTTATTTTTGGCTGCATTGGGTCTTCATTGCTGCGTGTGGGCTTTCTCTAGTTGCAGTGAATTGGGGCTACTCTTGGTTGCGGTGCGTGGGCTTCTCATTGCAGTGGCTTCTCTTATTGTGGAGCACGGGCTCTAGAGCACAGGCTCAGTAGTTGTGGTGCACAGGCTTAGTTGCTCCACAGCATGTGGAATCTTCCTGGACCAGGGATTGAACTCATGTCCTCCACACTGGCAGGGAGATCCTTTTTTTTTTTTT
>NW_020175830.1:26896-47699 GCF_003031525.2 Neophocaena asiaeorientalis asiaeorientalis | reverse complement strand
TGGAGGGTTTTTATCGTAAATGGGTGTTGAATGTTGTCGAAAGCTTTCTCTGCATGTATTGAGATGATCATATGTTTTTTCTCCTTCAATTTGTTAATATGGATTATCACATTGATTGATTTGCATATATTGAACAATCCTTGCATTCCTGGAATAAACCCCACTTGATCATGGTGTATGATCCTTTTAATGTGCTGTTGGATTCTGTTTGCTAGTATTTTGTTGAGGATTTTTGCATCTATGTTCATCAGTGATATTGGCCTGTAGTTTTCTTTCTGTGTGTCATCCTTGTCTGATTTTGGTATCAGGTTGATGGTGGCCTTGTAGAATGAGTTGGGGAGTGCTCCTCCCTTGGCTATATTTTGGAAGAGTTTGAGAAGGATAGGTGTTAGCTCTTCTCTAAATGTTTGGTAGAATTCGCCTGTGAAGCCATCTGGTCCTGGGCTTTTGTTTGTTGGAAGATTTTTAATCATAGTTTCAATTTCAGTGCTTGTGATTGGTCTGTTCATATTTTCTATTTCTTCCTGATTCAATCTTGGCAGGTTGTGCCTTTCTAAGAATTTGTCCATTTCTTCCATGTTGTCCATTTTATTGGCATAGAGTTGCTTGTAGTAATCTCTCATGATCTTTTGTATTTCTGCAGTGTCAGTTGTTACTTCTCCTTTTTCATTTCTAATTCTATTGATTTCAGTCTTCTCCCTTTTTTTCTTGATGAGTCTGGCTACTGGTTTATCAATTTTGTTTATCTTCTCAAAGAACCAGCTTTTAGCTTTTTGATCTTTGCTATTGTTTCCTTCATTTCTTTTTCATTCATTACTTATCTGGTTTTTATGATTTCTTTCCTTCTGCTAACTTTGGGGTTTTTTGTTCTTCTTTCTTTAATTGCTTTGGGTGCAAGGTTAGGTTGTTTATTCGAGATGTTTCCTGTTTGTTAAGGTAGGATTGTATTGCTATAAACTTCCCTCTTAGAAATGTTTTTGCTGCATCCCATAGATTTTGAGTCATCATGTCTCCATTGTCATTAATATCATTACTTTTGATTTTTGTAGGTTTATTCAGTATTTTTCCTAAAATCTCAGTCCAGACATTTAGGTTATTAGTTTTCTGTGTTCTTTTTAAATATAAACATTTCATGCTATGAATTTCCTTCTAAGCTACACTTCATTACATATTATGATTATTTCATTTACCTAGAAATGATAAGTATTATTTTTAAAATATAGCTTTACTAGTAAATAGTTCCAGGTTGATAGTGACTTTCACTCGTAACTTTGAAGATTGGATTCTATTGCCTCTTTGTTTCTTTTTGCTATTAAGAATTCAGTTGGCAGTCTAATTGTCATTGCTTTGTAAGTGATCTGATTTTTTTGTTATTTGTCCCTCTTTCTCTCTGGCTTCAAGTTTTGATTTTTTCATTCGTCTCTGATGCTTTGTATTTTTAATGGAATATTTTTTGAAATGACTTTTTTCTATGTATTTTTACATCTCTTTGTATATTCTAAGACCGCATGATGATTAGAACTTTTATTCTGCATATTTTACATTTATTTTTATATTTTACATCTTCTTGACTAATGCATTCCTAGTAGTAATTCTCTGTAGTCTAGTTCACTGATTCTCTGTTTAGCTTAACTTATCTGTTGTTAACCCATCCATTTATTGTTTCATATTAATAATCATATTCTCTTCCAAAAGTTGTATTTGATTATTTTTCAAATATCTTTGTTCATTAATTGTAGACTCTTGCTGCTTCATCAATTTTGCTATTTCTCCTAGCATATTGCAAATAACTCTGAACCCATTTATTTTATATTTTAATCTGAAATCTGTTGTATTTTAAATGAGTTTGTATCCTGAGTCTCAGTATACTTATTTCCCTGCTGAATCTCACTCACTCTTTTCCTTGTTTTTTCCTAATTTTTTTTTCATTTTTTTGTGGTAGGCAGGCCTCTCACTGTTGTGGCCTCTCCCATTGTGGACCACAGGCTCCAGACGCACAGGCTCAGCAGCCATGGCTCACGGACCCAGCCGCTACACGGCACACGGGATCCTCCTGGACTGAGGCACAAACCCATGTCCCCTGCATCAGCAGGCAGACTCTCAACCACTGCAGCACCAGGGAATTCCCCTATTTTTTTTTTTAATTTGTTAGTGCAAATTTTGTTCATTAAAACTCATGGGAATCCTTGCAGCCTAAATGATGTTCTTAACCCTTTGCTTCTTCTAGGATTCATGCTGCTGCTACTAAAGTGGGGGTAATTTTAGTGCCTGTTTAGTTTACCCAGTTTAGTGGAAGAAGAGAAGTTTTAAGTACAGTTGTCCCATTTTGCCACTGACTTACAGCTCAGTCTTTGAATAACAGTAGGTATTATATAAATATTTTCCCTCAAGATTACCTAACTGTGTGTTTTTACTGCTCCCTGCTCAGATACCATTCCCCAGCCCTTTGGGGAAGGAAGGTTGATACTTTACTTCCTGCAAGCTGTAATATGTAATAAAACTATGCTTCATATAGGGTCTAATTCCACATTTGAAGTGAAAAAGACTTTAAGAGTGCCATATAATCAGAAGTACAAAAACTTTTTTAAAATTATTCACTTTCTAGAAAATCCATTCATTTTTATTAATATACCTTAATTAATATGACTATGTAGGTTACACCATTCTTTTCCAAATCTTAAATAAGTAGCAAGATGTCTTAAGTTTTAGATGTAGAATTTGTTTCAAAGATGTTTTAGTTGGTATTTCAGCTATGAGACCATAGAAATCTTTTCTTTTAAACCTCGTTTACTGATACCAAAAGTTTTTTTTTAATCATATTTCAATTAATTAGTTTTATATTGTCTTTGACTAAGGCAAATTGATTTTTTTTCTTAAGGCATATAAATAGTTGTAACTTTTTGTTCTTTACCATGTTAAAATTATTGAAACAGTAGAAAATTAGATTTTATGGTTGGGTGTTATGTGTTAAAGGGCAATGGAGGACTTAAATTAAATATCATATAAAATATAGACTGCCATTTCTTCAGTTCAGTGACCATGGATTTGCTGTTATAAAATTTCATGGAGATATATATTTTGTAGATTTTATATTTCCTTTTAAAGTCCTCTTGATAAATTTGAAAGCATGCGTTAGCTCCTATAGAGAACAAAATCAATGTAGACAACATATTTATAACATCCGATAATAGACTGATATACTGGTACTCCATAATTCTTTTATCTCATTCTACCTTTGAGGAAAATAAACTATCTTGGGTGCTGAAATACTTGATCATGGCTAAATTTGCTTTTCTGGTTCTGTAAAATATGTAGCACTTACACTGTACCTATGACTAAGTATTTGTGCACTGAAGATAAAAAGAACTTGTCCAAAATACTTGAATTGAGTAAAGTACACAGATTTTTAGAGATTTTAGGCTCATTAAACTTCCAAAATTTGTGGGGTTTTTTTTCTTTCTTTTGGAGCACTTTCCCATTGTTAACCCCATCATTTAATACAATTTGAGACTGTAAGAGAAGAATTTGACATCAGGATGACTTCCTTTTGTCTCTCACTGATATTAAGATTTTGAGTCATGACATAAAATGTAGCTGCTTTTAGAATTTTCCTCTAGATAAAAATACCAAGGAAGAATGTCTCAATCACACAGAAACCATTCATTATTTTGTAAAGCAAGCATAACCAGCAACTGTTTCTAATGTGACTTCATAGACAACATTTTGTTTTTCCATATCCAGGATATCATGAAAAAGAAAAAAAAAATGCCTTAAGTATTTAACACTTAAACAATATTTAAATTGAAAGCTCTAATGTATTTCTAAATTATTATTCATCCTAAGAAAATTAAGAAGGAATTTGGAATCATAAGAAACCCTAAAATATCCATGAAAACTGAGGGACTGAATTTTAAGAGATTACTCAAGACAGTTGATTTATATTTTCAAGATACATAGTTGCTTAAAACACTTACAAGTTACTAAGTAGAGGTCTTTCCTTAGATATAATGATTCTCATGTGGAATATTTCTTTGAATACAAATAATTTGTATGCTGAAATTCTAAAAGGCAGTATACACGAAATGGTAATTTCTTCCATAAATTAGTTTACCCTATTAATTTGCTTAGAATAATTATTATTCCTAAGATGAGGGTGAAAACATGTGTGTGTGTGTGTGTGTGTATGTGTGTAAGAGCATGTGTGTTTGTTTAAATTTTAGTTCAGTTGTGGTCAAACAATTATAGATACTGGAGTTCGAATCAATATATTATAGGTCATTTTTTTAACATGACATATAATAATATTGTGTATTTTAATAATAACTTACCCCAGAGGCTGCAGATTGACAGGAAGCATTTCTGAAACTATTGCAGTGGTATTTATTATACCAAAGTTAACATAAAAATTGTATTGAATTGTATATGTTTATTGCCCTTTGAAAATTGAAACTCTGCAACTTTATCACAGAACTTAATTAAACTAGCTGACTCTCAGGATTTTTATAAAAACGTATATCTTTTAAATTCAATATAAAAATAGAAAATTTTGTTCTGAATGAAAGTCCTTATATTTTGCAACAAAACAAGAAAATAATTATAATTATTTGGCTATTCTTTATTTCCAATATTTTTTTTTTTTTTTAGTTTCTTATTAGCATAGAGGACTTATGTCTACATAAATACTATGGCAAACATACACTGGCATGTATAGCTATTTCATGTTCTTTACTCATGAGGTTAAAGGGGGAATAAAAAGAGTAACTTTGTTCTTTAATGTATTTTGTTTCTAGTTTAGTAATTAACAGTGTGTAGAATTTCGAGATTCTGATTTCCTGAGTCCTCTAACTGATTGTAGACTCAAGAATTCTATACATTTTAATTCCTGCTCAGACAAAACTGACATTAAAATTCAGAGGCTCTGAGTTTGTCTCCTATTTTATCTGTGGGCTGGAGAGAGAAAAAATTAATGCCCAGAATGAGAATTTGCATTCTTGCGCTCTATTACTCCTTATACTGATTCAGATTTTCTGGAAAATTTCCCAACATCTTTAATTAAGACCTCTTATGATTTTTGGCCTTAACTTTCTTAACATAATTTTCTTTTGCTTTAGTTTTTCAGGTCCTTCTAAGTTTATCAAAGTCCTCGTTTTGATGCTACCTACCTTGATCCTGCATTACACTGTGTCTTTGTATCTTCTTTCATACTCTTCTTCCTCATTTCTGTATTTTTAAAAGAAAAATACCTTGATTGATTTTGTCTTAGCATAATATCGGGAAACTTAGGGTTATATTCTGGCTTGCTGTGACTTAGGACAACTGGTTTTACATCTAAGACACTTAACCTCTTTATGAATAAAGTGAAAGAATTGGACTAGTTTCTGCAGTGTTCCATAGGTTCTTCAAACAACTTTGTCTGATGATTTCCACTTCTTTTTACAAATATGTTTTATTTAATAGTTTGCAAAAAATTAACACATATGTTAAGTTTACATTTTTGCACCTATCAGATCAATTTCTTTGCAGTATGGAATTAATTTAAAAAAACATTTTAGTGATCATTTTGCTTAAGCCTAGCATAACTATATTTCAAAATAGGTCTTGGTACTTTTACAGTTTGTACTTTAGAGAAGTTTTTCATTGACCTATATATTCTATTATGTTTGACTAACTTGTCTGAGCCATTGCTCAAATATATCTCACCTTTCTCTCTTCAAGATCTTTCATAAGACCCACTACATTTAGAGGATTGAGTCCAATACTCACCTCTGAGCTTTTCAAGATTTTTTCCTACTCTCATTTCTGGAGAAAAAGTAATAAGGAAGGGTCAGTGAATTGAGAGGAACTTGATTTCTAGGTCTGGGAGTATTAGCATGCCTGAGTATCACTCAGGTGAGAAGTAAAGATCAGCTGGCTTCTAAGACCCCTGTTAGCATGAAAAGTCTATGATGGCAAAATAAAACTGATGCCATTATGAGTGTATAGGTCTTAATCTTACATCAAACACAGGAAGAACAAACTACTTGTATATGAATTAATTATCCAAAAAAGGAAAAGTGAGGTCCTCTATAATCAGTATTTTAGAGCTCCTGGGGCCCCAGTTCTCTTCTAGACCCCATGTCAGACTTTCTATTCTAATAGGAGGATAATGACTTGGGCCCTAAGTGTAGCATTAATGAGCAACACTTCTTAACAATTAGAGACAGCAGCAAGTGTCAGAGAATAAATGTCTCATTTAGGGATACATTTTTTCAAAAATTATTGAGAGTATGGATTATTTTTGCATGAAGCGTTCCCTAGTCCAGTACGTCAGAGAAATCTGTGTACTACTTACTTCTCTGCTTACAGAGAATCTTACCCTTTTGACCTTGATTCCTCAGGAGAAGATATGATGTCCCAGAAGGAGCCAAACATTATTTCTGCTCATCTCAGCATTTCTTTCTCTCTGACCCATCCCCACTAGCTTATACCATCCATCTTCATGCACAACTGATCTTATGCATTACCTAAATTTAGCTACTCTCTTTCCCTTATCATCTGTCCCAACAGTTCCAGGTCTAGAGGTCATTCACTTGAATAGGCTCACAATGATCCTAAAAAGACCAGAACAAGACCTGCCAAGTATTTAGCAGTCAATGCTTTGTGGAAAGTCTTTCACATAATTAAATAATATTTTTTCTTTACAAACTCTTTTTTTCTGTCATTATAATTCAAACAGTTTCCCCAAACGTCATGTGTTAGAAGCTTGCTTTAACAGCTATCCTATGACTATGTCACTAGTGAGAAGTTAAAAAAAAAAATCAATTTAACATAAATGGCATGCAATAATTCTACATCTTATAATGCCAATACCATAATTTTGAGCACATCTGCATTATTAAAAATTGCTTACTTTAGAATATTAGCTTCTTGTATCTGATTTGTCTGATGATGGTTAAATACAGTATATTCATTAGCATTGCACAAAAGCTCCTAATAGCACTTAATATGTTTTCCAAGTAAACTTTAATTACAAATTCTCACAGTGTGTGAGATAGTCTAGTTCTGCCAAAGCAGAGGAGATTTAAAATGTGTAGCATGATGAAAAGGAGGAATCTTTAAAAGCTTGCAAGACAGTTGATAAGCTCAATTCTATAATAGCTGGTGAGTTCAGCAGTATCTCTCTATGTATAGAACTGTTTACAAAAATGTCATCATTTCTATATTTTGCTAAAATACATTACAATGAATATTTGAAACCTTTAGACAGGATTACAATATATCAAGTTTATTTTAAGATTAATCTAGCAAGGAATATTGTCATTGTGAAAGATGTGTGGAACTAAGACTTATTTTAATATTTTATGAAAACATTATTAAAAAACCATCATTAGTTGCATTCTCCCTCAAGTTTCCAAGCTCAGTTAAAATACATTAAACTTATTTTAAAATCAATATTGAAAGTGGTATATGTTTATTTTAATCTCCCTAAACACCAATACCTAATATAACTTTCGGGCCCATGTACTGCCCCCAAAATATTATTTTATTGAATAAATAAGCATTTCAAATTTTATGTTTCAATTATTTCCTTGACTTAATAGGAAAATCTTGCTACTTGGATACTACTTGTGTTTAGTTGGTATTGTTTTGTATCTCAAGGGTGTATATTTATTTCCATACCTGTTCTAAGGATGCATATGTACCTAAGTTTTATCAGTCACTGGGAAAACACACAACTCACAAAATCTATAGAGACATAAAAGGACAAATGTTGTATAATTCCACTCCTATGAAGTATCTAAAGTAGTCAAAATCATGGAAACAGAAAGTAGAAATGTAGTTGCCAAGGTCTTGGCAGGAGGAGGGGTAAATAGTGTTTAATGAGTATAGAGCTTCAGTTTTGCAAGGTGAAAAAGTTCTAGAGTTATGTTGCAAACAATGTAAAATATTTAACACTACTGAACTGTATACTTAAAAATGGTTAAGATGGAAAATTTAATGTTGTGTGGTTTTTTTTCCTCAATTAGAAAAGAAAGGAAGAATGGACAGGACAAGGGAGAAAGGGAGGGTGGAAAGAAAGGAAGGACAGAAGGAAAGGAGAAGGAAAGAAAAAGAAAGGAAGGAAGAAAGAAAGAAAGAGAAAGAAAGAATGAAAGAAAGAAAGAAAGAAAGAAAGAAAGAAAGAAAGAAAGAAAGAAAGAAAGAAAGGAAGGAAGGAAGGAAGGAAGAGAAAGAAAGAAGGGAGGAAGGAAGGGAGGAAGGAAGGAAGAAAAAGAAAGAAGGGAGGAAGGAAGGAAGGAAGGAAGGGAGGAAGGAAGGAAGAAAAATAAAGAAGGGAGGAAGGAAGGAAGGAAGGAAGGAAGGGAGGGAGGGAGGAAATTTCTGCTTGTTGATTTTATTTTCTTCTCATTGTCTACTGACTTTTTTCTCTTCTACTCTTCATATCAAGTACCTCTCCATAGTGTCTGTTTCCTCATTCCTTTGGTGTATCACAATTATTAATAGTCCCAATTCAATTCACTGTCCTCTCTCTGGAATTTTTAGTTTATGTTGTTAATTTCTTAAAATTTTCTGATTTTCCTAATATAATTCCAAGGAAAGAATATGGTTGTCTCAGCTCATTCTTTTTCATTGTTCACATCATATTTAGTTGGCTATCTTATTAACTACACTTGGCTCAGGTGGCAAACTCTGATTTAATAAAAAGTATTCAGGTGAAATGATTTGAATAATCATTGTAGGGTTGTGCCTTAAGCAGTGAGTAGCAATGTTTCTCTTAGAATATGTTATAGTTGCAGTGGCCGTATAATTGACAGATTGAGTTCATCTGCTCTTTTCTCTTTGATCCTCTTAGTCAGCTTCATTTGTTTTCATCTCATTCCCACAATTTTCTTTATAACACAGTTCTTCCCATTATTCCTCAATTATCCATTTTCTTCTCCCTTTCATAAATTATTTACAAAGATTCACATAAATATGTAAGTTTAAGGTTAAAAACTGTGCACTTTTCACTCAGTATTTATGGTACCTAATCCAACACAGAAAATGCTTGATAAATATTTGTTGAATATCTGTCCATTGCAAAGTCATTGAATGAAAATATAATTGGTAAGGAGAGCCTATATATGGGAGAACCATGATTTTTCTTTAGTCTCTAACAATCATTGTGATGATTTCTGGAATTTTACCAGTTGTATTGGGTCACAATAATTCACAAAACAATGTCTTTAGGAAGGGGTCTGTGGGTAACTCTTTTGTTTATTTCTCATGCCATAAGTGATAGCTCTGAGTTCATCATCATGAATATATTAATTAGTTTACCTTTCAAATGTGTTTTCTATTTGTCAGTATTGCATATTTTCTCCAACCATTCTTTAAATAAATTTATATATTTATTTATGTATTTATTTTTGGCTGTGTTGAGTCTTCATTGCTGTATATGGGCTTTCTCTAGTTGTGGCGAGTGGGGGCTACTTTTCATTGCAATTCATGGGCTTCTTATTGCAGTGGCTTCTCTCGCTGTGGAACATGGGCTCTAGGCATGCAGGGCTCAGTAGTTGTGGTGAGTGGGCTCAGCAGTTGTGGCTCACGGGCTTAGTTGCTCCATGGCATGTGGGATCCTCATGCACCAAGGCTCAAACCCATGTCCCCTGCAATGGCAGGTGGATTCTTAACCACTGTACCACCAGGGAAGTCCCTCTCCAACTATTATTTTTTATATCTTCATGGAGAATCATGAAATCCTTCTGACTTTTATCCCATTGGATTTTATTTTACTCTCTGTCATAACTAAGAGCCACCTTAGTGGCTTAGTGAAGAGAGTTTGTTCTTTCTTTATTAGCATAATAAATATGTCTGCTTGTAGTTTGAAAGTCCACTGTTGCCAGTCCAGAGAAATGAGGCGTTCTTCTTATTTTTATCATAAAGCCAGCTACCAGTCAATGACAATCCCTGTTCATCCCCCACAAGCAAAATGCAGCCAATCTTTTCTGAAGCTAAGTCTCACATAAATGTACTTTTTAAAAATTCATACAAGAGTTTTCAAAGTTTAATTAATTTATAGAAGTTGTAAGTTTCTAGTCCTCCTTATACCATAATTAGACATGTAAACTTGAACAAGCTATTTCACCACTATGTTCCCATTTATGCATTTGTAAAATTAACCCCCAAAAGAATATCGCTGTTGACCTTTCCAACAAGTGAAAATACAAAATTCTCTGGTATTGACAGCCCAACACTACTTTTGATTGCAAATTATAGAATCATCACCTACTTCATAAAATCATCAATTTTCTGGGCCAAAAGTCTGGGCGAAAGGACTGGACACAATTTTCTCTCTAGACCAAAAGAGATTTGCAATTGAGAAGTATCTTATAGGAAATTAAACTAAATTATTTCTCCTCTTGTATTTGTACACCTTAATGGCTGTTGCATAAAATTGCCCAAGATATACCAGTTTTCATTGGAATTCAATCTAAAAACCCCTCTACCCAGAGATGGGAGCTCATTCTGTATTGATACAATTTGTGCTTTGACAGGATGTAGAGCTGGTTTTCTATCCATCCAATGAAGTAGCTGCTTTTTTGAGCTCAATATCCCATTAGATATTAATACTGACTTTCACCTGGCAGAGATGAAACTTAACCTGGTTTATTTTTATGTGTTTAACACATTTTCTCTTTCAAGAGAAAATTTCTACTTAATCCCCTAGACAAATAATGAAAACACCAAAAAGCATAATATAATATGTGCTTTGCTTACTAACAGTTGCTCAACATTGAGTATATGCAGCACACCTGGGTAAGCTAAATGCATTTTTCAACTTCTATGGTGACCTGTCACTCTAAATACTGTATTTCAGTTGCTTTTATCCATAGTATCCCCCACACTTAGTCTCTGTAAATGAGACTCATATTTCCGTGTGGTCTCTGAAGCAATTTCCCATGGTTTTGCACAGACCGCAAGCTCCAAACATTATGAAGATTTTTCCATATACATTATAAACCTCTCTGCAGCATGGCTGTGAATCATTATAATTTTGTTATGTCAAATCCACAGGTGATAGAAACAATAAAAAAGAAACCAAGAAAAGGCTCACACTACATTTTAGCAAATTATTTCTGACCAGTTTGACGTCTCTGTATAGTTTTAAGGAATATGTTCATTCTCTTATTCTCACACCCTTTTGCCATTGCCCTTTATCTCACATAGTAAGTGAATATAGTGAAAAAAACACCTGGAACCTCTGCTCTCTTCTTGTGTCTATGTCACCCTTATCAGATTTATATAACAATATTAGGGAGAATTTGGCAAATGAGAGGAGCCCACATGACACTACAATCCTAACACAATCATTGTTTTTATTTTTGTATCAGTTGTCTTCTAGACTTTATATGAACTAACTATTTTGGCATAGTCAAAAATAGAATATTCATATGCTTACTTTTGGCATCTTTGATGGACATTACATTGTATACATGTTTTAAATTGTATTATATTCATAATTATCCTTTACAATAACTTAACTTCTTTGATTATTAATTTAATTCAATGCCAATAAACTTCTTAGGCAAAATATATGACTTGTTTCATGGATTTTGAAATACATGGCAAATTTCTTTCCAAAAATGTCACAAATTTTTTTATTGCCATGTGCTGAGCTACATATGAAAATAGCAAGTTCATGTATCCCCACCAGCACTAAGAATTAGATTTTCCATATTTAGTGACAATAAATTATATCTTATTTAAATGCACATTTATTTCATTAAAATAGGGTTAATAGTTTACAGAAATTTTCAAATTTATTATATATTCTCATCATTTTTTCTTGCTTATTTAAACATTCATTTCTTAATATTATTGTGTAAAACTTTTATGTATCTTTTATATAATCATTATGTTAAACTTTTGCCACATTTCTTGAAATAATTTTCCTTGACTGTTTTTGAACAACAGGACAATTATCTTAGAACAATTTTATATTTTAGGTAGTTGATTAGGATTTTCTCTTTTAATCTTTCAGTGCCTCTTACAAACATAGTTTAATTTTATTTTGCCAACAAATTTTGCTGAATCTAAGATACTGTAAGACAAATTGCTGATTGGAGGGAACTTGGAATTTCTATAACAAAATATCTTAATATTTAAGAAATATGCTGGAGCTAATGATACAACTGAATCCTTTACTTTTTTCTCTATTTTGAATTGTTACGTAAAGATATTTTTTCAGATATTGGTAACTGAGGACATTATTACTTCTTATTGGAATTCAAGAAGTCATTTATATAAACTGATATTTGCATAAACTTGTGCTAATTAAAATTATTGCTTTAAACCAAAGAATTTCTGCCTAATGAGTGCCACTGTTTGGCAGAACACTAACATTTCTCTCTTTGCAGTAGCCCACACAAAAATACTGTGCACATACAGAAGGTTAAAGAACCCTACCCTGTAGAATTTCACCCCCCTCAAAAGCCAGGTTATGTATTTTAAATATATCCTCTGGCCAATAACATCCATTTCAGAATGAAAACACCATCTCCTGACCCAAATCTTCTTGGAGAGAATCTTAAGTAATGGTGAATGGTATGTGACAGGAATTTTTATTTGAGTTTCAAAATAATAAAGAAAGACAATATCATAATAAATTAGAATCTTCACTAGTGATGTCTTACATCTGTGTGTTTTTCACAAAAAGCTCTTTAGATGAGTCTGATGGGAAGTTCTAGTAATGAATGATGACTACAAAAAGAATCGATACATGTATATGTATAACTGAATCACTTTGCTGTCTACCTGAAACAAATACAATGTTGTTAATCAACAATGATCCAATATAAAATAAAAATTTTAAAATAAAGAATGATGACTACAGCATATAGTGAAATAGAGCCGTATGTATAAAAAAATCTTTTAGACTCCTAAGTTAATTCTAAAAATATTCTGATTATTGAATGTCTTGCTTCATTCAAACTCCTGCTCCCCTTGACCCAGGCTCCAAATTTCTCAAGGATTTCATCTTTAATCCCACCTCCATGATTTGGGGGACCATTTCACTTTTACCAGTTAATGTGTGTTGGATTAAGTTAAATGAAAATAGCATGATTATTTGTAAGCAAACCTTACAATATATTTAAACTTAAAATTTCATTTTACTTAAGAGGAAACTGGACCCCAGAATGTAAAATTGTGTGCCCAAAATCACCATTGATGATCACCTAAGGTGGGACATATACCCATAATATTCATATCACAACAACAGTGATAAACTACTTCTCTATATACTCACAGATATGCCCCTAAGGAAAGATATACCATACAGGTTTGCCAGGAAATGTTTATAGGGTAACTTATAATTTGAGTAAGAGTTTATACAGGAAATATGAGGGGTAGATTTGGCAATGTTTAAGAAAATCTATTTATCATGTATTTCCTGGATAGTAGTGCAAATTTCCTTCATTTTTTTACTGAACAGAGTTCTTGGCCTTCCTTAAGTAATAGAAATTGATACGCGGCCAGACAAGAAATTCAGGCAAGGGATCCCTGCTGCAGCAGGGGGGAGCAAAAACAAGTAACACGTTCTCTTGCTTGCTCCCCAAGGGGGACGAGCTGGTTCCTTATATGGGGTGAGGTAGGGGTGTGTCCAGGGGGTGGGCCAGAGGGGTGGCTTAGGTGGTCTGCCCACCCCTTTGGTGGTGTTGAGTTCAGGGGGCATGCACAGTACCCTGCTTTTACTCCCAACACCCTGTTTTTTCAGAAGTGGCAGTTGGGCTTTTGGTCTTTTTGTATATAGTTGTCCATAATTTGCCCCAACTGTGCATGTATGCAGTCATTTAGTCCCTCATAGTTTCTTTGTATTTTGTTACTCAAGGAGACATTGATTTATGTGCAAGCACTGCAGCAAATAGTTCCAGGTCCCAGGCCCAAGCTTCTCATTTTGATTCACTTAATACCATAAGTCCCCTACATAAGAACCTTCAAGTTGTGAACTTTCAAAGATGTGAACATGCATTTTCATGTTCAATAACGTAAGTTAGTTCACGTTTCTAGCACACATTTTATACTGTCATGTGCTTGCATCCTCTACAAAGTGGTTTTCCTTCTGTGTACTTCACTGTACAGTAATGTATGGAGTACAGTAGTACAGTATCTTTATTTCAAGCTCAGGATGTTCAGAAGCAAGCATAAAAGCAATGGTGATGTAGCTGGTACTGCTAAGAAGCACCAACTGATAATGATGGAAACAAAAGTGAAAATAATTGAAAGAATGGCATAAGGCAAAAATTATTATAGGCACAAATTGCAAACTGTGCAAAAAGGAGTTTAAAGGCACTGACTCTCCAAGTGAGGAGATTGTTAGCAAAGCGGATGGAATGGCAAAGTCGAGCAGCAGGAGATGATAAATGAGGAGTTGCCAGTCTGCCATTTGCTAAAGATGAGGATGTGTCACCCATACCTGCTGCTGGAATTTCTCCCCGGGCAGAGATACACCAGAAATACATCTACCCATGGAACAACTCCTACAGAACACCTACTGAACGCTGGCAGAAGACCTCAGACCTCCCAAAAGGCAAGAAAATCCCCATGTACCTGGGTAGGGCAAAAGAAAAAAAGAATAAACAGAGACAAAAGGATAGGGACGGGACCTGCACAAGTGGGAGAGAGCTGTGAAGGAGGAAAGGTTTACACACACTAGAAGCCCCTTCGCTGGCAGAGACTGCGGGTGGCAGAGGGGTAAGCTTCAGAGCCACAGAGGAGAGCACAGCAACAGGGGTGCGGAGGGCAAAGCAAAGAGATTCCCGCACAGAGGATCGGTGCCGACTGACACTCACCAGCCCGAGAGGCTTGTCTGCTCACCCACCGGGAGAGGAGGGGCTGGGAGCTGAGGCTCGGGCTTCGGTTGGAGCGCAGGGAGAGGACTGGGGTTGGTGGCGTGAACACAGCCTGCAGGGGGTTAGTGCACTTCTTTCTCTCTCTCTTTCTTTCTTTCTTTCCTTCCTTCCTTCTTCCTTTAGACAACAAATCATCCCAAAATGAGGAGGTGGATTTGACAGCAAGATTTATGATTTTTTCCCCTTTTCCTATTTTTGTGAGTGTGTATTTGTATGCTTCTGTGTGAGATTTTTGTCTGTATAGCTTTACTTCTACAATTTGTCCTAGGGTTCTATTCGTCCTTTTTTTTTTTTAATTTTTTTCTTTCTTTTTCTTAGTAATTTTTTTTTTACTTTAATAACTTTATTATATTTTATCTTACTTAATTTTATTTTACTTTATTCTCTTTTTTCCTTCCTTTTCTCCTTCCTTCCTTCTTTACTCCCTCCCTTTCTCTCTTGTTTGTTTGTTTGTTTCTTTCTTTCTTCTACTAATGTTTTCTTTCTACTTTTTCTTCCTTTTATTCTGAGCTCTGTGGATGAAAGGCTCTTGGTGCTGTAGCCAGGAGTCTTTGCTGTGCCTCTGAGGTGGGAGAGTCAACTTCAAGACACTGGTCCACAAGAGACCTCCCAGCTCCACATAATAACAAATGGTGAAAATCTCCCTGAGATCTCCATCTCAACATCAGCACCCAGTTTCACTCAACGACCAGCAAGCTACAGTGCTGGACACCCTATGCCAAACAACTAGCAAGGAAGGAACACAACCCAAGCCATTAGCAGAAAGGTTGCCTAAAATCATGATAAGTCCACAGACTCACCACTCGAACCTGCAGCCTGTGTAAAGGAGACCCCAAACACAGTAAGTTAAGCAAAATGAGAAGACAGAGAAATACGCAGCAGATGAAGGAGAAAGGTAAAAACCCAACAGACCAAACAATTTAAGAAGAAATAGGCAGTCTACCTGAAAAAGAATTCAGAGTAATGACAGTAAAGTTGATCCAAAATCTTGGAAATAGAACAGACAAAATGCAAGAAACATTTAACAAGGACCTAGAAGAACTAAAGATGAAACAAACAACAATGGCCAACACAATAAATGAAATTAAAAGCACTCTAGATGGGATCAATAGCAGAGTAACTGAGGCAGAAGAATGGATAAGTGATCTGGAAGATAAAATAGTGGAAATAACTATGACAGAGCAGAATAAAGAAAAAAGAATGAAAAGACCTGAGGAGAGTTTCAGAGATTTAATGGCCAACATCAAAAAATCTACAAACAATAAATGCTGGAGAAGGTGTGGAGAAAAGGGAACACTCTTGCACTGCTGGTGGGAATGTTAATTTGTACAGCCACTATGGAGAACAATATGGAGGTTCGTTAAAAATCTACAAATAGAACTACCATATGACCTAGCAATCCGACTACTGGGCATATACCCTGAGAAAACCATAATTCAAAAATAGTCATATACCAAAATATTCATTGCAGCTCTACTTACAATAGCCCACAGATGGAAACAACCTAAGTGTCCATCATTGAATGAATGGATAAAGAAGATGTGGCACATATGTACAATGGAATATTACTCAGCCATAAAAAGAAACGAAATTGAGCTATTTGTTATGAGCTGGATAGACCAAGAGTCTGTCATACAGAGTGAAGTAACTCATAAAGAGAAAGCCAAATACCATATACTAACACATATATATGGAATTTAAGGGAACAAAATGTCATGAAGAACCTAGGGGTAAGACAGGAATAAAGACACAGACCTACTAGAGAATAGACTTGAGGATATGGGGAGGGGGAAGGGTAAGCTGTGACAAAGGGAGAGAGAGGCATGGACATATATAGACTACCAAACGTAAGGTAGATAGCTAGTGGGAAGCAGCCGCAAAGCACAGGGAGATCAGCTCGGTGCTTTGTGACCACCTGGAGGGGTGAGATAGGTAGGTTTGGTTTGAGGGAGATGCAAGAGGGAAGAGATATGGGAACATATGTATGTGTGTGGCTGATTCACTTTGTTATAAAGCAGAACTAACACACCATTGTAAAGCAATTATACTGTAATAAATATGTAAAAAAAAGAAGAAAAGAAAAATTGTAGATTTCACTCATTCTTAAAATATTGAGCTCCTTGCTGTGCAACATGAGGAGCTTACCAAAAAAGGCCTGATGCAATTGGAGGCCCAGAGAAAGAATGAGGAGAGACAAGAGGAAGAAGAAGTAACTGAAAAACAGAAGAGATTCATGATGCAGGAAATGGCAAGGGGATTGTCTTTATTTGAGGAGGCATATGACCTGAAAGTGGAATGGTCCACAAAGGTTGCAGCAGCCGAACAGAGTGCAATCCAGTGCTACCGTGTCATCCATGTTGAGAAGAAAAGAGCTACTACCCAGACATCACTGGATCGTTTTTTCAAGAGTGTAGATAGAATTGAACGCAGCAAGGAACCAGAATCTGTGGCATCAGCATCAAGCATTAGTGAAATTGCAGCTTGCCCTCCATCTCCTGTTGCTGATGCTCCTTCAGCTGTACCATCTCCCACCTCCTCTCCCTCCTCCAGTCAGTAACTCTTCTTGCCTATTCACTTGATGCCGGCCCTTGTATGCCAGCTGTTGTACTGTACTACTGTACTTTTCAAGGTGCTGTACTGTACGATTAAAAGTGTTTTCTTTATTTTTTGTGTTTGTTTTCTATATATTATTTGTGTGAAAAGTATTATAAACCTATTACAGTACAGTACTATATAGCTGATTATGGGTACATAGGCTAACTTTGTTGGACTTACAAACAAATTGTACTGATGAACATGATCTTGGAATGGAACTCGTTCGTATGTATAGGGGACTTAATGTATCAATTTGTCAAACAAATTTCTTTTCTGGTTACTCTTCAGAATGGTATTAATTAGTTGCTTCTGGTGACCTGAAAATTTCTCCTTTAACTAACATGTATATTTCTCCCTACCCACAGACATACACACCCTCCAGTGAATTTTTTATCTCTACTTTTTCCCTTTTCCATATTCTGACTCCTCATCTTCAACTAAACCCACTCTCACCATCACAGAGCATCCCCAGCCTCTGCATCTACCTGGTCTTTATCTCACTTTCTTTCCCAAGAAAGTCTGGATTAGGAAATTCATATTAATTTGTGATCACAATAAATGCATGGAAGCCTCTGTGTCTTAGTGTGGGCTGCTATAACAGAATGTCATAGACTGGGCATCTTAAACAACAAGTATTTATTTCTCATAGTTCTAGAGGCTAGAAGTCTGAGATCAGGATGCCAGCATGGTTGGGTTCTAGTGAAAGCCCTCTTCCTGGTTCACAGATAGCCACATTTTTTCTATGCCCTCACATGGCAGAGAAGGACATCATATTTCTTGTGTCACTTCTTATAGAAGGGCACTGATCCCATTCATGACATGATGGTCTAATTAATTTTCAAAGGCTCCATCTCCAAATACCATGACATTAGGATTCTACAAAGGAATTTTAGGAGGACCCAAACATTCAACAGCACTGTGACTCATCTTGGATGAGTTAGGTCTGACTTGATAATAAGCAAGCAATTAGGAAGTTGTACTAACCTCAAACTCAAAAGGTAAATATAGCTTTATGGTGTTATTCTTGCTATTTCTTCTATTGCTGAATGAGTTTTAATTTTTTTTCTACTACTAAATAGCACTGGAAAAAAATCAAAGGCCTATAAAATAAAACAAACAGAAATTTAATCCAGGCCTTGGCACTTAGTAGCTTATGACCTTGAGTAAGTTCATCTCTTTTAGACTCTTTTTGCTTAACTTATAAAATGGACAAAACTATTGCCTTCATAAAGTTATAAAGATGAAAATTATAGTGTATTCATAATTTCCTAGTGCAAAGTCTGGCACATTTTGTAAATACAAAATGTCCAATACCTGAATCTCTCTTTGATGCTCTAGAATCATTTGTTTTTATTAAGTACATTTATATGATGTGTTATATATGCCAGACACTGTGCACGATCTTGGGGGATGTGTTTAAAAATAACCAAAAGGAGATATGGTTGATGTTTCCTTGTATCTTATAGTTCAATTCAGACAGATACTAAATAAATAACCACCTGAGTCTGTTCTGATTAAAACCATCATAATCTCTAACATGAGAAAATAGTAAAGGGACATTTCCATTCCTTCTTCTAATTTCGATTGTTTTAGTGATATTCTCTATCTCATAAGACATTGTCATCATGCTTTTTTAAATTTTTACTTCATTAAGCATGGTTTTCTTTAGTTCCTTGGATCTTTACTGACTTGAAGTCTTTGTCTTTTTAATCTGATGTCTGGACTCTCTCACAGGCAGTATCTGTCATTTGTTTTGTTTCCCCTGTTGATGGATAACACTTCCCTTTTCTTTGCATTTCTCATGTTTCTGTTGTTGTTGTAAACTTATTATTTCAAGGAGTATATTGTAACAACTCTGGATACTGATCCTCCCAGACTCTGGGATTTGGTTTTGTTGTTGTTTGCTCATTTACTTGTTTAGTAACATGGCTGGACTATTTCATTGAAATTTATTGTCTGTATCCTCATTGTTAAGCATCTGACATCACTCCACAAAGGACACACTCGGGCACGCACGCAGTCACGCTGGGATGGCAGTGGTTTTAGTAGGACTCTCTTTGGTTCTCTTTTTCCCTGATATCTCTATTAAACCAATTTCCTTTTCTGGTATCACCCCAGCTTTTAGGCTGTATTAATTGCCTCGTGAAAGCTCTATATTTTGTTATGAAGTCATAAATTACTCCAAGTTTGATCCAATAAAACTGGGGTCCATATAGAGAGGTACTTCTTTAGGTAAGTCGTTGCAACTTGTTCTGAATACAGGAGGGCTATTCTTAGCTGTCTCTTTCCTTTGTTCTCTCTGGTAAATTAGTTGACCTTTGGTTTAGCTTGTTGCTTTTAATTGCATATACTACCAAAATGTCTATTGTTTCTGAATGTACCCTTAGGCTTGAAATACTCCACACTGTTTCAAATAATGCTGGGTCTTCGATGGAGAGCTTCAAACACATTTTTTAGTAGTATAGTTTCTCCTATCAAAATCTGTTAACCCCTACTCTAGAGCTGAGTATGGGGACTGTGGCCTGCTTCTCTTGTAGTGAGGTCCTTGACTTATTAAGCAGAACACTGGGATGGGACAGTATCCTTTATTTTTTTTGGCTTGCTTCTCATATAGGGTTGTCTTCTCCCTATAAATTGGAGATGGGTAGAAGAAGAGAGACCTCAATATCTTGGCCACACCTGCCAAGAATTTAACCTCTGTAACTTGGAGCTAGGGGATGGAAGATGAAAAACCCTGGCAGCCTGCCCTTCCAAGTAAGATAGTGAGTTAGCCTATAACTTTCCTGGGGGCTGAGGAAAAGAGGTACACTTTTTCTTGATTATACCTAGCTAAATTAGAGCTTCTGTTATCCTGGCCAGTTGGAGAGGGATTAGGAAGGGAGCCGTTGCCACAGACTCACAGTCTTCTGAGATTTAGTAGATTTTCTTGAATACATGTTTCTTCATTTGACGTATATGCTCAGGAAAATTTCCAGAGACTTAATTTTTTTCCCACCAGTTACAGCTGTTTTCTGGGCAGTGGTCCATGGAGCTCCTCATGCTGCCTTTCTGAAAGTTATCTCTTTTCTTCCCCAGCAGTCACCAATATCATGAATTTGTGTGGCCATTAAGTCTCTACAGATATGTAATTTTTTTTTTAAGTTGAGTAACAATTTAAGTGTATAAAATATTTGTGCAACATTTCTTTTGGGATCACATTGTGGTTTTCGGAGTTATATATAGCTTTAATTAATTTTAACATAGTTCTATTATGGTTTTCCATTATGTTGATTTCCCACAATCTAGTCATCTATTTTTATTTCTAGTGTTATTTAATTTTTTTCTGAGCTTTTGCT